>NW_019154108.1:24394539-24521081 GCF_002288905.1 Enhydra lutris kenyoni | reverse complement strand
AAAGAAAGAAAGAAAGAAAGAAAGAAAGAAAGAAAGAAAGAAAGAAAGAAGTGCATATAGTTTAACCCATAGTTCCATTCTAGGAATTTATCCTTTAAAAAGTAAGAAGATGAGCCAAAAATTTATATAACAAGATGTTCAAATTGTGTAATTTATAATGGGTGACAGCACTGTAGGTAGCTTATATATTCAAACAGTGAATTAGATAAATAAGACATTATATATTCATATAGTGGAACATTGTCCATTTTTTAAATGGTACATTTTAAAAATGTACCATGGGAGTATTATACCATAAAAATGCCATGGGAGTATTACACCATATATTCTTAAGTGAAAAAATAGAAATAATTGTATATGTAATTTAATTTTATTTTTCATATGCATGCATAGAAAAATGCTAGAAGTAAATATATCAAGATGTTAACAGATGTTATCTTTTTTTTTTAAGTGAAGAGCCTGCTTCTCTTTCTCCCTCTGCTGCTCCCCCTGCTTGTGTGCTTTCTCTCTCTGTCAAATAAATAAATAAAATCTTTTAAAAAAAAAGATTTTATTTATTTATTTGAGAGACAGGGAGAGCAGGAGTGGGAGGAAGGACAGAGGGACAAGCAGACTGTCTAGTGAGCGTGGAGCCCAATGAGGGACTTGACTCGTGGCTCAATCCCAGGACCCCGGGATCATGACCTGAGCTGAAGTCAGATGCTTAACCAACTGAGCCCCCAGGTGTCCCAACAGATGCTTTCTCTTAGTGATAAGACTATACAATTTTTTTCTTTGTGCCTTCTGAATGTCTCAAGTGCTATAAAATGAGTATCTATCACTCATATAACTGGGGGTGGGTGCAGCATTGGAGGGGCCACACTTGCCTTCTTCCTTCCATAGTAGAGCAGTTTAGTGAATTTCTCTACGATCTGTGCAGGTGTCTCCACGCTGGGGGGAATCTCCCCGGTGAGCAAGTTTGGGGTCCCTGAGCTCAGCACCGGCCAGTCCTCTTCGGTCAGGCTGATGAGGTTGGCCACCGGCGGCTGCCTCTTGTACTTCTCCGGCTTCTTGCAGTCTTGCATCAGCAGCTCCGCGATGTCGGACCCCACCATGGACTGCAAGGCAAGAGGGTCATCCTGAGGGAGAATCCTATTGTCCTCGTGTTTGCAGCCCCGGCACCAGAGCCCCTGCCTTCTCCGTGAGGAGGTGTCCAAGCAAACACAAGACTCTCCTTTCTTGGATGGTTGTATTTCAAACTTCAGCTTCACTCTCATACACTCTCGGGTATTTTCCGCCTGGCGGGAGCCACAGACGCTACCAGAACTATGCACACTCTCACAGGTATAACCCAAGAACTGTACGATGACCCCAGGCCCGTGGAGGAGGTCAGGGAAAAGATTATCGTAAGCCAACGGGGTGGACATATGAGCAATTTTTTCCCTTAGCCCCATTCGTGGCTTCTTTAATATTATGTTTCGCAATCATGCAAAAAGCCAAATCTCTATCCCAGAGAGATTTCCACTGCAATCCAGCCCGCACCTGCCCACCCCCAGGGCGATCAGACTTTACCCCATTCTGCCGGCAAAGGAGAACCAACAATTGCCACAGTAGAGCCGAGTCTCTGCTCCTCTGTGTCTCGGATTTTAGGCTCTGAGCTGCTTTCTGCTGGCAAAATGTCATGATATCCACCTTATGTACATCTTCCCTATGGAGAGATTCAGGGAGCGAAGAGTGAGGGGCAGACTCTGTCTCCACCCAGGACCTCGAGCTTCCCGCTGCCTTGCGAGGATGCCAGCAGAGCGGGGGCACTGAGAGAGAAGCCCCATAACCCAGGGCTGGGGGGCCGCTCCGCAGAGATTCTCTCCATTTCACCGATGAACAAACTGAGGCCCAGGGACCGCACGGGACATCAGGCAAGAGAACACACTTTGGAATCAGACAACCTGCATTTAAATCCAGCCTGCCACTTCTCAGCTTATACAAGGTTCTTATCCTGTCTGAAAATCTGCCTTTTCCCTGAAAATAGGGATAATGAGAAAAAAAACTACTTCCATGTAAAAGGAATTAGCAAATTTTGTATCGTATACTAAGTAATCAATAAATGGGCAATATTGTTTGGTCAAGGTCATTCAATAAAATCAATCACATTGGGACCAGACCCCTAGGCCCCCACAACCAGCTCAGTGCTCTACCCCACATCCGTATACCTGTGCTCAAGAAGTAGATTCAACGTTCACTTTTACTTGAAGGACCTGTCAAAATACTATGTGCTTGGGGCACCCAAGAAGGCTCAACGGGTTAAGCGTCAGCCTTCGTCTTAGGTCATGATCTCCAGGTCCTGGGCTCAAGCCCTGTCTCGGGCTCCCTGCTCAGTGGGGAGTCTGCTTCTCCCTCTGCCTCTCGCCGGAACCCCAGCCCAGCTTGTGCTCTCTCCTTCTCTCTCTCTCTCACAAGTGAATAAACAAACTCTTGAAAAAAAAAATAGTATGGGCTTTTCTTGGTAGCAGAAACTTCAGGTTAAGAATAAGTTTATATGGTAGTGATGACATAGACAGGACTTCCTTACACTTAAAGCTGACACAGCGGTGTTCCGTCATTTCCCAAACAGCAAACTAAAACTCAGAGAGGACTAACTGACGTGTCTGCCATGGGACCTCTAGTTAGTAGGATTCAGGGACCCAGGAACGGGGTCCTCGGACTCCAGCCAGGACTCTCTTCACAGCAGAGCGTCCTAAATATTTACCAGAAACCGGACTAGGAATTCAGAAGCAGTTCTAGCTCAATCCTGCAGAGGGCAGACTTGCACGCTGTCCGGAAACTCAACCCGCCCCATGCTATTTCTCCCTCCAGAAAAAGGCAAGAAATTTTTTCCCACTCTGAACCACTCGTCTATGATTTCCCAGACTGTGCTCCACTTTTCTACCAGTACCTATTAAGGACTCAGAATGGTAAAACCTCCTACCGTATAGCTCCTCCCAAACAGAACTGTTTTCAGATTTTTAATACTAGTTTTTCTCTCTGCCCTTCAACTATCAAATTGCTTGTCAAAATGGTTCAGGCCACATTTGTCTCTATCTTGTGGCACAGAGCATTCTACTCCACGGGGGATAGACATTTTCTTTCAAGGAAGCCAAGAACAAATCCCCTAAATGCTGAGCTGGGCAGGCAGATTTTGTAGGTTCAAAGCCCTCCCCTAGCAGCTCTTAAGATAATTTACCTGATCAGGGGTCCTGAGAAAGTCCTCAGCTCTTCTTGTTCCTCAGAGTAATTAAGAATAACCTGGAACGAAAAATCAGATTTGGCGTTCGAGACTATGTCCACCCAAAGCCCTTGTCATCAAGTCCAATATCAGAACCCATGGCTACGGTCCTATGATGTGGCTTAGTGCCTTGTGAAGGACACAGGAGAACAAAAGGGAGTTCTCCAGTTGCTAAAAGGGGGCCAACACCATCTCAGGAGAAACGTAAATCTAGCATCACTTCTCTGAGAGAAGATCCCTACCCTTTCTTTCCCAAGACACTCCCCCATTCACCAGTGCATGGCCCCGTTCCCCCAAAAGCTCCCCATTCCCAGAGATGCCCAGGCTCAGGCAAAGGAAGCCAGAAGGCAGCTTGCCAGCTTCCTGGGACACAGAATGTCACTCACCTCCATGCTGTGCAGTTCCACAAGGGCCGTTTGTCCATCTCTGGGAGAACTGGGACCCACACACACCAGCTGGCCTCCTGGCCCAAAACTCACAGGCACATGGGGGATGTAGAACTTCATGGGATCCTTGGGACCAGGTGCCGAGACAGCCTCTGCCCAACAGACACAGGCATACCCCGTTAGCATTCCTGAGACTGCTTTTCTTGACTGCAGGACACCGCGGCTGTGTTTCTATCTAGATCCCACCTGGGCCAAGATAAGACTCTGGGCAGGTGGCATCATTAGAAGGAGTGTGTGCTCCAAGTCAGAATTAAGCCTCTCAGAATATGTCAGAATACAAGGTGGGGATTCATTGGTTTGGTCCACATGGGAAAGCATGGGGCCCAGGCACCCCATAATGGCAAAAGGCTGGTATCTCCAGTGCCTCCTCTCCCCGCCTGACCCTGCTAGGAACAGTGTTCCCTTCCAAGAATCCACTCTGATGCAACCTCCAGTACAAGAGAAAAGGTGAGAAATGGAGCCAGAATGGCCTGTCTGCCCAGGAGACCGCCATGCATAGATGAGGCAGGGAGCCACTCTCAGAAGGACGGAGGGAGGGTGACTTCCCCTGAGGTTGCCACCCACCCTCTTCTCCCCAGACTTCACCAGCTCCTTCGATGGTTCAGTACCCACCGGCCTGATCTGGACTCCAAGGTGCCGGCGCGCTGGGCTCGTACAGCTCTGGGGCATCACCCATGTACTGGCTGAGCTCATAGGCGCTGGAGCTGAGCCCAGACTCATACTGCTGCAGAAGGTTGGACTTGTCGGCCAGGGGTGGCTGGAAGTTACAGATAATCAAAACACATGGGAAGAATGAGAAGCATTTTCAGAGAGATGGCCCTCCCGTGTGTTCCTCCAAAGCAACAAAATCGAAACTTTCAAAGGAATACCTCAAATGTGGATGTGTCGCAAGGAAAAGAAGTGCTCATTTAATTGAAGGTGTTTGTGAAAAAAATGAATGATGGCCTAGTGGAAAGGGTGTAGACCTTGAGGCCAGGGGACCTGAATTCAAATCCCAGGTCAGGTTGGGGCTCCTGGCTGGCTCAGTCAGTAGATCATGCAACTCTCAATCTTAAGGTTGTGAGTTTGATCCTCACAGTGGGTGTAGACATGGCTTAAAAGTAAAATAAATAGATCTTCAAACCCCAGCTTTGTCAACACCAGCTGTGACCTTGGATGAATGACTTGGGCTGTCTGAGCTCAGCACCCTCATCTGTAATATAATCACATCTGCTGTGTACATACATAGAGTTCAAGTACTTCTTCATGCATCATTCACCAACTGTTGAATGAGCACCTGCTATGCTCTAGGTTCTGTGCTTTCACTGGGGATACAGGTATACAAGAAATTCATGGAATTTTACCCTGGGAGGATAAACAATAGATAGGAAAGCTCTTTGCTCACTGTAAAAGGCTGTGCTTACGTGTGGCTGCTGTTCTTGTAGGCATATACTGCATGGTGTGTGCCCTGCCCTGTTAAGTGTTAGGTATACAGAAGAAAATGTTCTCGAAACGCAGACAGATCTCAGGGCTCTTGGGTGGCTCAGTCAGTTAAGCATCTGCCTTTGGTGCAGGTCACAATCCCAGAGCTTCTCCCTCTCCCTCTGCTCCTCCCCCTGCTAGTGCTTTCTCTTCTCTCTCTATTTCAAATAAATACATAAAATCTTAAAAAAAAAAAAAAAAGCAGACAGATTGCATCATGAAAACAAAATTAATATGACTGTCAAAAATCAAGATCCTGTCTCTGCAGTATCTTTGCCACTTTCCCATAAATCTAAAATTATTCTAAAATTAAACGTTTATTTTAAAAAATTAAGAACTCCATTTTGTGGCCCTGCTGGTATACCCAGTAAGATTTCAGAAGAGGGGGTTGGAAGAGTCCAGAGAGGTTTCAAGCTCAACTTTTCAGACCAGAATTAAAAGATTCTAGCAATGTCCCACTTTCTGGGTGAACCAAAATGCCTGTCCCCTGGGGTTACTGGTGACAGCCTCTCCTCATGCCCCACACCTTGGAGAGACTTGGATGACACTTCCTGATCCAATCAATTTGACAAAAATGCAAAAGGGCCAGATTGGGGCCCCAGACCCATAAGATTGAAACAGGGAGGCAGGAGAAGGTGGAGGTCTGAGGGGAGGCTCTGCAGAGAGGGAAGAGAGGGACCCCTCAGAGGGCTGGCTGCTAGACATCTCCTCCCAAGGGCCCCGCCCTGCCACTGCCTCAGTGTCGGTTGTGACTGTCACAGCCCACAGCCCCCACGTCACTTCAGACTACCTTATTCTTCTGGGTTCCAGGTAGCAGACTCTCCGGAACTAGGTCCCCAGGCCACTCCTGTCCAGTGTTAGAAGCAGCGCTATCTTTATAAGTGTTCTGACCCTTGGATCTAAAGCAAAATGACAGCAGCAGGTAAGGGGGGTCCTGGGTTAGCCAGCAAAACTGAGCTGCTCTCCACTGACGCTGCTGGGCTGCGAAGCGTGGGCAGCGTCAGGCTGGCCTGAGTGCCACAGGGAAAAAAGTGTTGCTCCCTTTGCTCCCCGCCCCCCCATCTATTAATATGAGAAAAAAGGAGCTCCTGGGTTCCACAGTGCAGCTACTAGAAGCCACCCCAACCCCCGCGGAGTAGGGTTGGTCCCTATAGCCAGACATCCAGGACTAACTTAAATCAGAGCTGCTAGGTTGGCGAGTTGGGCGGGCGAGGTAAAGGGACCAGGCCTCCTGGCATCCAGGCAGGTGCTTGGGCAAAAGGTTCTTTTCTGCTCACCAGAGCCCAGGGGACATCCCATTCTTGGGGCACCGGAGTGCACAGAAGAGAAACACCCCAGCCTCAGCCTGGACCCAATTCTGGAAACTTCCACAAGACCACCTCTGCTCTGAGGCCAACATAGAATTAAGGCCCTCCTGTAGGGTGGACCTCAAGTAACCTTACCAGGGCTCAGATGACCCCAAGTTTGGACGCTGTCTGTAAAAGTCAAGGCTCCACTGAAAGCTGACCTGGGCTGCGGCACGTCCCAGCGGCCGGACCAGAAGCAGACAGGGTTCTGGAGATGGAGACGGGCACCGGAGGCCGTAAGACCCGCCTAACCCAGTCTGAGGTCGGCCGCACCGGGCTGAGCCGGCCTTTCGTTTCATACTTACAGACTATTCCGGCTGTCCTGATGCTGCTCAGTTAGGTACTTCTGATCTCGGTGGTCTTCCTGCCAGATATAAGGACTCTCTTGCCTTGGCACTGCACCCTCAGAGAAAACAAAATGAAGACAGGTCACTTCCTGCTCCTAAAAGTTCAGGGAGACTGCAGGCCGTGGAGCTCCGTTATTGGAGCACCGCCAGTATGAAAATGTATTTGCCAAATTGGATACAATTGGGAAGTGAGAGCTGACGATGGAGGGCAAAGGTACGCCCCTCAGTCCGCTCTGAACTGATGAGCTGGGCTCGATATAACTGTCAGAGCACAGGGATCATGTGTGTGTCCGCGTTCTGTGTGCAAACAGGTTTCCCTGGGCTGGCAGGTCAGAAACTGCCAAGAGCACATCCCTAGAACCATACTATCAGTGACGGGAAGAAATTCCTGTTGGTGCACATCGGCCACCCTCGAGGTCGGTGACAATGGGACTCATCACAGCGCAGCCGCACACTGGACAACTTCATTGTTAAGAACTGATTTCCCGGGGCACCTGGATGGCTCAGTGGGTTAAGCCTCTCTGCCTTCGGCTCAGGTCATGATCTCAGGGTCCTGGGATCGAGCCCCACATTGGGCTCTCTGCTCGGCAGGGAGCCTGCTTCTCCCTCTCACTCTGCCTTCCTCCCTGCCTACTTGTGATCTCTCTCTATCAAATTAAAAAAAAAAAAAAACTGATTTCCCTAGTTAAAAATAGAGCTACTGTCTGACCCAGCAATTGCACTGCTGGGTATTTACCCCAAAGATACAGATGTAGTGAAACAAAGGGGCACCTACACCCAGTGTTCAAAGCAGCAATGTCCACCACAGCCAAACTGTGGAAGAAGCCAAGATGTCCTTCAACAGATGAATGGATAAAGAAGATGTGGTTCATGTATACAATAGAATATTACTCAGGCATCAGAAAGGATGGAAACCCACCATTTACATCGATGTGGCTGGGACTGGAGGCGATTATGTTAAGTGAAATAAGTCAATCAGAGAAAGACAATCATCATATGGTTTTGCTCATATGTGGAACATAAGAAATAGAGCAGAGGACCATAGGGGAAGAAAGGGAAAACTGAATGTGATGAAATCAGAGAGGGAGACAAACCATGAGAGGCTCTTGACTCTGGGGGAAAAACTGAGGCTTTCAGAAGGGGAGGTGCGTGGGGAGATGAGGTAACTGGGTGATAGGCATTAAGGAGGGCATGTGATGTCATGAGCACTGGGTGTTGTATGGACCTGATGAATTACTGAACACTACATCTGAATCTAATGATGTACTATATTGGTTAATTGAATTTAAATCAAAACGACAAGAGAACTGACTTCACTATTACTTGGTCAGAGACTATAAACTTGGCTATAAGGAGGAGTAGAAGAAAAAATGTGGATGAAGTGGAAACTGGCTATAATCCCATTAACGTGATGGTAGGTTCAGTACTATCACCAACACGTACAAAGAAAAATGACTCCTTTCTGTCTCTTCTCCTCAAGACATCCAGCAGGAGTATCTTTGCTGTGACCCGCTGTGGCCTCTGCAACCAAGAAAGAAGTGGGTGAGGACAGGGATTCCACCTCAGCTGAGCAGGATGGCCAAGGTAGGCTCTGAGCGGACCCCATCTACCAGATCAGCTGTGCCACCCCGTGGGCTCCTTGAAGATTACTGCATACCTCTTTCTTCCAGCAGCTGCTGCGGGTGTCCACGATAGTAATAATTTCCATAAACATATTCTTTCCTTAGGGCTTGAGAATGATAGCTCCAATACGGATCCTCGATGCCTGGCCTAAAACACCACAAAGAAGGCCAGCTGGTCAAGGGCAAGTGTGGTAAATAGAGAAACCAGTGGAGGACTTGACAACTTCACAGGACAAAACTGTGACCTCAGTCTAGAACTGCTTTAAAACCCAGTTAATTCTAGATCCTATAAACAGAAGATCCAGAATCAGAGCAGGAGTAGGGCCTTTGTTTCAGAACAAGGCTGGGATTTTTATAACAAAACCATAGCCAAACGTCTCATTTTCCTTCCCCATGACTCCTCCTTCTCCTCAAATAACACCCAACGATGTTACAACGTTATCTTAGAAAACCCTGCCCTGATTTTTTTTAAAGATTTTATTTGTTTGTTTGTTTGTTTGTTTGAAAGAGAGAGAGAGTGAGCAAGCAGGGGGAGGAGCAGAGGGAGAGGGACCAGAGGACTCTACACTGAGCGTGGAGCCCAATGCAGGGCTTGATCTCACAGCTCCAAGATCATGACCTGAGCCAAAATCAGGAGTCAGATGTTCAACCAACTGAGCCACCCAGGCGTCCCTACCCTGTCATGATATTATCTTAGAATACCCCTTCCTCAGATGACTGTGTAGGTGTCCAATATGCCACTGTAATTCCCATGCACATTACGTACAGATGAAAATGAGATGAAGAAGTCATGTTGGACTGTCTTAAATCTGATCGCCTTTATTGCCTCTGCCCTTAACATCCCTTCCTTTGAGAATTCAATACAAGAAGATTGGGGAAAGGAATGTCGTGTTGTTAGTCTCTTTATCAAGTAATAATTCTTTAGTATTTCACAGGAGCAAATGCTTTACAGTAACTGTCACAATTTCAACCTTAAATCTGTAGGCAGGTGAATATCGCCCCACTTGGAAAAGCCGAAGTGAAACATAGATGGCTTCCAATATTCCACAAAATATTAAATCCTCTGCTATCAATTAGAATTCAGGAACAGGGCTGGGTGGCGCAGTGGGTTGAGCCTCGGCCTTCAGCTCAGGTCATGATCTCAGGGTCCTGGGATCGAGCCCCGCATTGGGATCTCTGCTCAGCGGGGAGCCTGCTTCCTCCTCTCTCTCTGCCTGCCTCTCTGCCTACTTGTGATCTCTAGCTGTCAAATAAATAAATAAAATCTTAAAAAAAAAAATTCAGGAACAGGAATTCCAGATTCTCCTACAATTACCTCACTGAGACCTCTTCGTTCTGAACTTGGAGGCTGCAGCCTTAGACCCGCTTTCTCTGAGGTTGATTTCATTTTCTAAAACGTTCCCATGTATTCATCCAACACATATTTGTTCCAGGGGTCTATCATACCCTAAGTTCTGTTGTAGGCACTGCGTCTCTTCTTGGTGCTGGTGGTGTCAACGCTCACAACGCTAAGAACTTTTTATAGGAATTTCTAGGACAGACTTTTCCGAAATCTACAGATATTACCTTTTGCAATCCCAGAGCAAGAGGGAGTCATCTGCTGCCTTGAATCCGCTGTTCTTTCTACCCCCTGCCCTGGCCCCAACCCCCAGTCACACTGCCATCGCCTCTTTAAGAAGCCCCATGAAGGGACAACAAGGAGGGAAATACTGTTTACAGTCACCGAACTCCAACTTGGGAGAGGAACGTGTTTAGGAAAGTCCCTGTAATAGGGTAGAGAAGGAACTAGGAGAAAAAGAGCAGGAATAAAAGGAAAAGGAAGAAGGAAAGGAACAATCTATTCAGAAGCACTTAGGAATTGGGTGAATTCCAAGCTCCAGAACCATACCTTGAATACAACTGACCGGGATAACCACCTTCATAATAGTCAGCCCCGGACACAGGCCGAGGCCTTTCCCCAGGCCTGGATGCATAACGGGGCTGCTGGTGGTCTGTCCTGGGGTCCTGCTGTGATGCGGGGCTCCCGTGGGTGTCTTGTCGCTGACGGTACCTCTCTCCATTGTGCCAAGAGTGAGGATCGGCCCGATGAATTCCCTCTCTCTGAAGCCCTCGGTCTGGATCCTTTGCTGGAGCTGTGGGCCTCCCCTGTGGCTGTGGTGGCCACTGGGGAGCCCAAAACTCCATCCCTGACTCTCAGAATTTCCCTCGTATTTTTAGTCAGTTGTATAGTTATTTCCTCTTCCTGCAGACCAAAAACAAAACAAAACAATCACCATTTAGGTTTATATCCAAACATGATGACTGATTAGGTTTTGCAAAAAAAAAAAAAAAAAAAAAAAAAAAAAAAGCACCTATGGTCCTCAAAATCTTTTTTTTTCTTTTTTCTTTTTTCTTTGTTTTTCTTTTTTTTTTTTTTTCAAAATCTTTTATCTAAAACAAAACACATAGACATGTCTGGAAAAAAAGGTCAAGCAGATACACGAAATAAATAACAGGCTAGCTGCGCCTGGGTGGCTCAATGGGTTAAAGCCTCTGCTTTCGGCTCAGGTCATGATCCCAGGGTCCTGGGATGGAGCCCTGCATCGGGCTCTCTGCTCAGCAGGGAGCCTGCTTCCTCCTCTCTCCCTGCCTGCCTCTCTGCCTGCTTGTGATCTCTGTCTGTCAAATAAATAAACTAAATCTTTAATAAATAAATAAATAAATAACAGGCTAGACAATTATGTTGATGTTGCGTTAAAAACTAAAAAGTGTCTTTGTAAGGCAGATGTGCTAACCACTACACCATGGAACCTAAAAAGTGTCTTTGGAGCAACAATAGATGTGGGAGGCAGGGAGGCAGAGAACAGGCAGAGATAAAGCTCCAAAACACTAGCAAAGTATTCCAATTAAATACATGTTTGTTCATTTATCCCATCAGCAATGATTCCTTCAACAATTACTGTGGAAGCCCTTGGCTATCAGAGAAATAGGTGAGCTGAGAGCTATGCCAGAGTTTAAACCCTAAGTCTGCCACTTATTCACCAGTTAATTTTTTCAAGCCTCAATTTCCTTGAGAAATAGAATGGGTAGCTTTGCAGGAACATTGTCAGAGTCAGTGATAACTTATGCAAAGTGCCCAGCACACTGCCTGATACACAGTAATTGTTCGTTTTAACAGTAGTTGGTGTTACCAGAGATAAAATAGGGCAGTACGAATGGATGAAGACATTTCCCAAACAAAAAAGAAGCTGCTTAAATTGACCTTAAGAAACCTCTTTTCTGAATCCTTAACCTCTTAGAAGAACAAGGCTTTGTTATGTGGCATGGCTGCCTCTCCGCCAAGAGAGTCAAGTTTGGGTTTGTTCTCAAGACCAACTAGACAGCCATGTCTCCGTCAAAAGTTCCCAGCTGGGAACTTTTTTTTATTAAATTTTTTATTTTTTATCAACATATAATGTATTATTAGCCCCAGGGGTATAGGTCTGTGAATCGCCAGGTTTACCACTTCACCCAGCTGGAAATTTTTAAATCTGGAAGTCTTCCAGCATCAAATTGATTTTCCCCACTTATTTTTCAAAATGAGAAATAGCTCTGAAGACATTGTCTTCCAAGTTCCTCTGCCCCGAATCACAGAGGGGCACCTGCCTCCAGCTGTCTCAAAGAGAAAGCACGCATTAGCCCTTACTGGTGACTTGGGATTCTCCTACATCAGGAGAATATGTTAGCTCAGTCAGACCCCATGTTTTTTCTCTCTTGGGAACTGTTTAAGGCTGAAAGAGATTCCAATCAAATACAGTTAACTCGTTCCCACTCCTGAAACTCCCAGCCTAACATAAAAAAATTGTATCAGAACATAAGGTCAAAGGGTATATGTTGAAATCAAGATAGCACTGGGCTTGAATGCTGTGAACCCAGGGTCCACAGCTATGAGCCAAGAGCTGTGAGCAGAACGTAGAGAAGAGACCAGTTAGACCTCAAGACCAGTTAGAGCTCAGAAAAACTCATACCTTCCTTCCTGTGTCAGCCCCTCCCTTGAAACCAGCCAGGTGCTATGGAAGCCTTTTCCAGCAAATCCCAGCAAAAGCCAAATCCTCCAACACAGTGAAAGGGCACATGGGCCTTTCCATGGAATTTAATACCACTTGGACAAAAGTAAGCTCAACAAGAAGGAAGCCTTTTTCGCCTTGTCCCCAGATTTTTTCACTAGACAGCCCTTCTTCAGTCGCAGAGGCCCAATACCCCATCTCATTGCAGAAATCACTGCGTGTCAATCGCTGACATATCAACTTCCATAGGTTAGACCTCAGGTTATCGTTAAGGACCCCAAATGAAAAGCACCCACGATTCTCAAAGTGGAGACCTCAAATCTACATTGACAAGCCACACTTTTGCATTCCTGTAAGTGACCCTCCCTGGCCCCAGCAAGGGCAAAGTTGCCTTTCCTAATTCGACAGTACAGCACAGTCGAGACAAAGAGAGCAAGGGAGCTAGTGTCCCCACGCACCTGCTCGATGGCTTCCCCATTCCTCCAGTGCCGCTTCCTTCAGCACTCTCCAGGCCCAAGAGTGTCTCTCTCCTCTTGGGGAATGTCAAAGTCCAGGTGCCACATCTACCAAGACTCACCTGGCCTTCAGATCTCCAGCCTGTCAGGTGTCTGTTGAAACCGCCAGCCTGCATAGAGTTGATTCACGAGGGCAAAGTCCAGCCCCACTACCTCGGTTGATCTGATCGGTTGGTCGGGGACAGGGCTGCTCGGGTGCATTTGCTCAGAAACCTGTGGGAGGCTGGGGCTGAGCCCATGTCACTTGCATCCAAATCCCAGAGCAAACAAGGAACAGAGACAGCATGAAGAGGAAATGCAGAAAGCCTGAGGCAGCCTGGCCAGGAGAAGCGCACCACCTCTGGGGTGTTGACTCAGGGCTCTGCCGCTTCGGGCTCTAACGCTCATCCTCTGAGTCTGTTTCCTCCTCTCTCGACAGCGGATAAGGGGAAGGGGGCCCTGGGTGACTCAGTAAGTTAAACATCTGCCTTTGGCCCAGGTCTTGGTCTGAGGGTCGTGGGATCGAGCCCCGCATCAGGCTCACTGCTCAGCAGGAAGTCTGCTTCGCCTTCTGCCCCTCCCCACCATGACCTCCCTATCACTCTCTCTTAAATAAATAAAATCTTTTAAGGAGGCCGGCAGAGCCCTCACTGGTGTGTAGTCATCACCTGGTATGTCTGGTTCAGGGTTTTCTCATTACTGTTTCTTTCTGTTGGGTTCTGGTTGTGGCAGCAGGTGGAAGGCAAAATGAATGCCTGATATTGAACTAAAGGCATTGAGAAGTTTTCTATTACAAAAAGAAAATCATTGTTTGCATTTTAAAAATGCATTTCTTCAGGCAAACATAGAGAAGCTTATGTCCGATTTTGAATCACTGTTTTAAAATTCAGCACATCGTCGTGTTAGATACCTTAAGCTTGCATAATGTTATATTTCAACTATCTCAATAAAGCTGGAGGGAAATAAATAGAATTCAGAATTTGCTCTAAAAAGGCCCAAATCACTTATTCTTTTTTTCAGCAAACACTTACTGAGGGCTTATTATGTGCCAGGACTTGAGACACAGAACTATGAAAGACAGAGTCCTTGACTTCAAAAAGCACGAGCAAGTTAACCTCTCATATTACTACTAGTCCGGGGAAGACCACTTTGGTGGGTCTCATGGTCGGAAAAGGTAATGTACCTAAGCTATAAGATTTTGTCTCAGACCTTCAGCTGACTCCTAGCTTCGGCTGACTCCAGCTGACTGCCAGCCTGGCAGCTGGGTATAGTATCTCTGACCACAGGTAAGAAACCCCCCACTCGTAAGCCATTGGCTGTTCTGCCAATTTTAATCCTCCTGAGAAGGGGTACTAGAGAAGGACACACACATTAGCTCCAGGAATCAAAAGAGGGCTGATTATGACATAGACCCATGTATCCAATTATGTGTTCCAGTACATCACGGTAATGTTCCGGAAAATCTGACCTAACTCTTTTGGCTAATGACACGACGCTAGTCATGTCCTGAGCACCAGCTAGCAACATTACTGGAATGTTAACTCTGGAAGGGACCTTGAGATTATTCTAGTGACTTCACTTGGTTGATGATAAAACTAAGTTCCTGAGAAGTGAAGTGACTTACCCAAGACCACAAAGCTAACTGGAAGCTCGGTCAGGATTACAGTGGTAACCTGAAGTTACATTGCACCCAGCTTCCAAGAGCTGAATTAAGAACATTCAGGAATGTTCTTAGGAACATTCAGTAGTTAACCACTGGTAATCTGGAATCCATCATGGTGGGAGGATTTACACAGAAACTCCCAAATACTACAAAGAAAGGTGGTGGTTGTTGATTTCAGAGGGCAAGTTTAATAGCATACTAAGGATGACCCCGAAGTCCTCCTTCCTGATTCAGTGTTCTTATAATGACATAATTATCATTCTGTTACTAGCTTCCATTGCACATCTCTGGTTTAAAGATCTAGCCCAGTTATTCCAAATGTTCCTTTTGTGACATCCCAAAGCATCTCTAATTATCTCAAGTGTTATTATGAAACTCTTCAAATACTCACCAACCAAAATTAATTTTAATTAGCTTTAATTATTCTATATCAACATATGGCAGACAACAGTATATGGGTCATGGAATTAAATAGATCGTGGTGGGATCTCACCGCTTCAAAGATTTGGAATTTATCAACCTCTGCCTTTCCCAGCCCCACGTACCTACAGTTACTAAATCTTTCAAACTAGCAGCTCAATTCCTCCTGGTTTCTAACCAAATCTGCACAGCTAGATAGTACAATAGCAGTTCATCCCCACAAGAGGTGGGCTAAAATTAGTCCTGTCACCCCAAATTCTGGTGGCAATGACCTTGCATGATCCCATAGGCTTCCGAATGCTAGAATAGCTACAGTCTTCACATTATCCCCTTCCCCAGGTATCCTGTCCTCACGCCCAATTCCTGCTCTCCATTCCAACTCTCCACTGGAATTGGAGCCCAGGCCTCTGGCTAATTGATGTGAATTTCCTTTCCCAGTCTCTCTTCCCCTTTCCAAATGCCAGGCCACTGACAAAATTCTTGCTTCACATAGGAGTAACTATCCTGGTCTGACACCTGTCTAACAAGAGTATCATTGCTGCTAGTAATGTTGTTACTCTCTCCCCACAAGACTAGTGCTGATAGATGTGAACACCCACCTGGCTCCAGGTCAGGCTGGCCAGGAATACGTGAGCAGTATGATTTAGTGACTGCCTACTCTCGCAAGGGACAGCCCAGTGGTGGAGACGCGCCCCATTCCTTTACTAAAAGTAAAAATTTAGAAAACAGACTGAGAGGCCTTATCCAACAGGTTAACAGTAATTATTTGTCTGGATCATGGGATGGTGGAGGATTTTTCTCTTCTTCCTTATCCATCTTTCCTAACTCTTCTATAATAAACATGTTATTTTTAAAGAAAAAAATCAACTAACATTATTTTTAATCAATACTTGATCCAAATGTGTCATGATCATGTCAGCAACAATTATGCACTCATAGGCAACAATTATGCTAAAAGGGATAGGAACACCTCAGAGTGTCCAAGATTGGTTAAATGCTCAGTTCACTCTTCTGGAAAGAAGATTCCAGAAGTCATTCATTCACTAAATAAATGTTTATTAAACACCCACTATATGCTCAGCATTGTCACAGGCATAGGAGATAAAGATAAATAACATATAATCCCTCCCTGTAGAAGCTTTCAGTCCAGTGGGGCAGCAGACATTCAGACATGGATAAGAGGGGAGAAATAAACTATATGGACACAGACTATGTGTATATTTAAATAAAATACACACACACACACACACATATATGTATGTATTTTTGTTTATAAAACAGAATCAACATGAAATGATACTCTGTTAAATGTAGAAAATGAAAAAAGAGAAATGAAGGACAATTCCAATTTCCAGGCTGTTGAGAGGGGACCACGCTGCCTTTTGGGGGGATAATAATCTCGGGAGAGGAACCAGTTTGGTGGGGGAAATGGCACCTTCTGTGTTGCACTTGCTTACCAAGGGACCTGTGGGCAGCGGTAAGAGTGGTTAAGAAGTAGCAGAAGCTGGGGCGCCTGGGTGGCTCAGTGGGTTAAGGCCTCTGCCTTCAGCTCAGGTCATGGTCTCAGGGTCCTGGGATCGAGCCCCACATCGGGCTCTCTGCTCATTGGGGAGCCTGCTTCCTCCTCTCTCTCTCTCTCTCTGCCTGCCTCTCTGCCTACTTGTGATCTCTGTCTGTCAAATAAATAAATAAAATTAAAAAAAAAAAAAAGAAGTAGCAGAAGCTGAGAGTCTAGAGCTCAAGACAGAGGTCTGAGGAGAGAGACAGGGTGATTGAAGCCACAGGCATGGGTAGTGTTGCCTGAACAGTGCTGGGAATTAGAAGACAGGTCCTAGAAAGGAGCTCTGAGGAACACTGACATGTAAGAGCTGGATACCGAAGGGGAGCCCATGAAGGAGAAGAGGGAGGGGCCAGGAAGGTAGGCAGACAGCCGGGGGTGGATGGTGTTCCAGGAGCCAGGGCAGGCGATGGCTCCAAAACGGGAGAGTGGTCAACCATGCTGACCTTCAGGGAAATGTTGAGACGGGCAACCAGCGGGAAGTGTTCTCCACATCAGTGGATTTGACAACCAGGAGATTTGATGATCATAACCGGAACTATATCAATGGAACGATGGCCAAGGGAGTGAGGAATTCAGCACAGAAGTCACTTGTGCAGAGAATGGAAAGTAAAGAAAAGGAGACTGCCAGGAAAACCCCTCTGTCTAGAAGCCCAGATGTGAAGAACAGGGACAATCGCTAGGGTTGCTACGGGACACTCAGCTTGGCAAAACCAGGTTAGTGTGGACAAGATGAAAGGGAATCCCATGTTGATTCCCATGGAGATACAGAATAGAAACACAGATGCTGAAGGAGTAAATCCCCAAAGAGGTTGGATAGATGGGATCTGGAGTATAGGAGCAAAAAGGGAACCCAGCTAAGAGGAAGGACACCTCTCCCTTTAGAAAGGGAGAGGGAGGTAGAGATAAACACAGATGGGCACCAGCTATGGAGAATTCTCCATGGAATAGCCTGCCAAGTTCCACTGGCTGGAGATCAGGGAGCATTTGGTATGGGACTTGATTCTAAGGGTTTGCTTCTGCCTCCGTGGAAGGTAGGAGTGCACAGTTATGCATGCTCAGAGGAACAAGCAGGTTGGAAACGCAGCTGTTACTGGACACCTAGATGAACTTGAAGCTCCACGGGCACCCTGCCCAGCTGTGCTTCGTTCCACGCTATACCTGCCCGCGGTGCCCGGCACGGTGCCTGACATATGACACAGGCTCAGCAAAGTTTTTATTTATAAGTGAGTGGACACCTTGCACTGACAGCAGCAACAGTCTAACCGTCTGATTCTACCCAGTAGTTTTCATACCCTGAACATAGGACTAAACTTTAAGGCTAAATAGTTTCTAGAGAAAGGAAAAGAGAATGTTGATGCAGTAAGTTCAGGGGACTGACCAGAGAGCGGTTAAAGGATGGCATGTGGAGACGAGACAGAAACAGATTCAAATTATCTGCACACCTTGTTCAATGGAGGTCCCTACGTATACTCAAGAGACACGCTCCAGGGGCGCCTGGGTGGCTCAGTGGGTTAAGCCTCTGCCTTCGGCTCAGGTCATGATCTCAGATCAGGCCCTTGAGATCAGGCCGCTGGGATCAGGCTCTCTGCTCAGCAGGGAGCCTGCTTCCCCCTCTCTCTCTGCCTGCCTGCTTGTGATCTCTCTCTCTCTGTGAAGTAAATAAATAAAATCTTAAAAAAAAAAAAAAAAGGGACACGCTCCAATGGGATGATGGGGGGGAAAGGACATTAAATCACAATTTAAAAAAAAAACAAAGCACTTCTTTGTCACAGTTCCACGAATGGATAATGTCCACACTGGCATTTCCAGCCACCTCTGAGACGTGAAGGCTCTTTTAGTCAGCAAGCATCTCCTACCTCTGACTCTAAGAATGAGTCAAGAGGTGAAGGTTTCAGGCAGAGCAGACTCTTTACTCCAGCCAAGCCCCCACTCAGAGCCAGCCTTGGAGACTGGGGACTCGTGGACTCAGCCGGTCATTGGCCGCCAATGGCTTTGCCCCTGTCCTCCAGGTATGCCGGTGTCAGGCAAGGAGCCGAACCCATGTGCCAGTCAGCAGCCCCAGTTATCAGGAAGAATGTGAGCCAGGAAAACACGGTCTGAGGGCCAGCGACGATCAGCCTGGCCCAGGCACCATCAGCCACCTGCCAATCCTGGGGCTGTGGCTCTTAGAAGTGAAGGTTTGGGCACAAAACAGATTTCCTCCAGGACCAAGGAGCACTGGGTAAACACACTCCTTGAAATGTCACCTACCTGACTGCCTGCAAAGTTGCCCTCCCTGTCCACCCCCATATCCCTCTCTGCTGTCAAGAGCCACGAAGTACATCACTCAAGAAAGAGAATGGCTCCAGTCTTCCCGAGCAGCCCTGGACTGGCAGACGTGGCCCACCTTGCCCTCACTTTACCAGCCCCCATTTTATCGATGCCCCAGGATGAACCAGGATGAGTGGGTGGCAGACAGATGCCGCTGTGACTTCTGACCTCACCTCAAGGGCCAACGGGTGGTGGTGACTCACACAACCACTACACGACATAGAGTGCTGTCACCTCAGAGCGTTCTCCGAGACAGCGAGGCTAATAGGACACAAATTCCCCAGAGGAGCAGGACACCTTATTCCGGTGGCCCCAGAATAAGCCTGTCTGGGAGTGAATCTCAGCTCCCCGCTTCACGATGCACTGGCTGGTGAATGTGGCAAGTCGTTCTGTGTCTCCTTGTCATCATCTGTAAGACGAGGACAATAACAGAAGTGACCTCACAGTGTTATTATAAGGGTCTAATGAGATTAACACTTCCCAAGTGTTTGGCATATAGTAAATGCTCAATAAATGTTAACTGTTAGTTCCACGGAAATGCTATAAAGTGCCTAGGAATGGTTCTACACAAGTCATCAGGAAGGGATTAGTCAAGGATCCATCACTGCTGGGAATCACACAGGTTCTTAGTCCAGTGCTCCCCCTCCCCCCACGAAGCCAGGAGATCAAGGGAAATTATGTCAAATACTACCTAGGACGAAAAGAATGGATTAAGATAAGATCACCAGAATTAGAAACTTCAACAAAGCACAGCCAGTACTTCTCATGACAGAGCACCTGCAACCCCAGGAAGGATGTGTAGGACACCGCAGGATAGGCACCAGTTTTAATGTATAAGCAATTTTAAAATGTATTTTAATTTTAAACAAATACAAATATCATATTATTGAGTATTAAGGAATGCAATTCAAATCTGCATTAATTTTTACTATGAAGCATGAGACTTCAAAGAAATTTCACACCTGGAATGGGACAAATAGACACACACACTCACACACACACACACACACACACACACACACACACACACACTTACACAGTCACATGCATGATCAGTGATCTGCACCCCCCAGATCACTCCTGCCATTCGCTGGAAATGTTTAAGAGACTCATTCTGAACAAGAGCAGACATTCAGACACCTAACCGATGAGCTGGAAAGAATCTCTAGAAAGTGTCTGCCCCTGCAGGTGGAGCAGGATCTAAGCCAGGGAGACTCAGGCCAAGTCCTCACTCACATTCAGCTTGTGGCATTTGCAGACCCCTAGTGTTCCAAGTTCTCCTGCTGGATTCAGATTCTCTGCTGCATAAGACACTATAGGGACCCAGGAGCCCAGTGACACTCTCTCGGTTTACCTGGGGCAGGAAGTGTTGGCTCTCCAGTGAAGGTGGGTCCTCAGGCTCCTTATGGAAACACATCCCAGTATTTTAGAGTCAAGATGCCCTTCCTGATGTCTAACACACACACGTGACTCAGAGTCTGGTTAAACCCTTTGAATAAGGGAAAGCAGCCATCATGGCCATCAGCAGCCTTCTCCTCCCCATCCCATTGATATTTCCTTATAAAATGTCCTTCCCTCAATCATTTTGAGCAGCAAAGGCCCAGGGGAAAGAAAATAGGAGTTGACTTTTGGATTTCATTTTAATTATGCCATTTCCCAACCATGTGTCTCAGAGGGTGGGGGGAGGAATGGGGGGTGGGGAGCGGAGATCACTCAATATCTAGGAGACCTTGTTTCCTCATCTTTAAAATGAAATCTAGAAAGTCCCCCCACAGGGCTGTAATGTGGGTGAACTGAAATGATATACAGACAAACATCAAGGTGCCTGTCAAATGGGGAAATGGGTTTTCAAAAACTCTTTGCCTTTCCTCTTCTAGGTTCCTATATTCTGTTAAAGGTGTGTGCAAAGCTCATGAGTGTGGTGCAGAACAGCAGATACGAGCTCAGGCTTGGCGATCAGAGCTGGATTGGAGTCCCAGAAACTCCAGGACTAGCTGGGGGACTTCAAGCCAGTTACTTAAGCTCTCAGTTGCTAAGTGTCCTCATCTGCTAAATGATCTGAAAACAACAGTACAACAATCTTCACAAAGTTGTTGTAGGATAAATGAGATAATGTACTGCTCAAGGTATGTCATAGGTGCTCGATTAATAGCTGATGAATAAATGCATGCATGACCTAGGATAATCTCTTAGCACAGCACCTACGCACAGCAAGTGTTGGACAAATGCTTATTGTCAATGTTGCTATTTAAAAGAGCCCAGGAGTAGACTTAGCTTCTGGGAGGTTCAGTGTATCTCTTCTAACTGAGCATTCATCACTGCAGTTCATATCTAGTTTTTATTCTAGCTGTTCCTTATTATTGGCTTAGAATCTAATCTGAGGTATTGGTTTCCATTTTTATTCTGCCCTCTGTCTCATAATTATCCATTACATTCATAGCTTCTCTTCCCTATCTATGCCCATCCTTGGCCCATTGTTTTCATTACCCAGTAGCATCAGTAGAGAGTTTGTCGATTTGAGGACAATAAAAGCAAGACCAGAAAGGGTAAGAGATTTCACCAAACTCACACGGTGTCAGTATGTCATCAAGTGGAGGAAAAATCAGCCACAGGACTTCTAGTCAAAGCTTTGTTCAGAAAAGCATACCGATTAGAAATAGCCATGTGACACATTTAATGCAAAAAAAAAAAAAAAAAAAAGAAGAGGCAATTATTTAGAAAGTTATTCCATGAGAATACAATGATTACAATCTTCAAACTATCAGTCAGTGTAAATAGGTTCATTCAACCCAAGATACAGATATAGATATAGATATAGATATATAATCATAAAAATGAGAACTCAAAGGTTAATTTCTGTATTTTCTCCTTGTCCCATTTGTTAGTCAATAAATGTGCATAACATTTTGCCGGTTCTCTTCCTCTGCCCACTGTTCCGTGGATAGAAAGAGCCTATGCCTGTACAGAGCATCAGTACACACGTTATTTCAGCGGTACTCACATCCCTGCTCTCTCAGTTTGGATAAATGACTGCAGATACAGCAAAGAAGCCCAGGAGTGCTGTTCTAATGCTGAACTGAGCACATCGGGGCAACTTTCATAGGAGCCACTTACGATGCCAAGAAACAAAGTTCAAACTTCAGTTTCTGGAGGACATCAAAGGATATGTCAAGATGATGGAGAAGTTTCTTTTCTAAGCATAGATGTCTGCAGGTATCACAAGGGAGATGGCCAAAGTTCATTATTTTCTGGGAGGATCCCATAAACGAATGTTAGAGTTTCCTGGCATGCTGAGTGACTACTTATTGCCTTTCCCGACATCGCTTCTGCAATGTTTCTGCACCAGCTTCCCAAGGATATTTCCTTTCTCACTGAAGATGCACTACTTTGTATGACATGGACACTATGCCATCATGACCTGGTGCTGGTCCAAATGTCATTTAGTGAATGAATGATGTCATTAAGTGAAACCAATGGGGGTATATAGCCTTACTCCTGGAGTGAAAAAAATGATTATTTCTATCATCCAACAAATAATATGTTAGACAAATATTAATTCATTATTTGTTGTAATAAAAATATTTTCTCCCACGGAAGCTGAAACTCTCCATACTTTCTCTGATAAAGCAAAAGGATCCCCAAAAAGTCCCTGCTTCTATTGAATAACCAAGAAATGGGAGAGAAACTGAGTACATTAGTCTAGAAAGAGGGGAAGGAGAGCAAGAGAGAATGTGTTCCCCCAACAAAAGCTGTCTAGGTTAAGGGCTCAGAGATAAAGGAGAGCCCGTGTATTCAGCATATCATCAGTGAGTTTTATGTGCAGTGTGGTTAAAGCCTAGGGTACAAAAAGAAGTTGCTGGACTGTGTCTGCATCCCCCCACCAGTTTGTATGTTGAAATCTAATCCCCATGTGATGGTATTAGGAGATGGAGCCTTTGAGGTGATTAGGTCATGGGATGGAACTCTCTGGAACGGGATTAGTACTCTAGTAAAAGGAGCCCCAGTGCCCTCCATCAACCCTTCTGCCAAGTGAAGATATGCTGCACACAGAGACACAAGGACACAGGTTATCTGTGAATCAGGAAGCAGACCTCACCAGACTCCAAATCGGCCAGCACCTTGAACTTAGACTTCCCAGTCTCCAAAATCGTGAGGAGTAATTTTCCATTGTTAATAATCCAGCCAGCCTGTGGAATATGTCATAGCAGCTCAAGCAGACTAAGACAGCAGTGGTAAGAGCTGAGACTGAAATAAGTCAAGCAGAGAGAGTCAGTTATCATGTGGTTTCACTTACTTGTAGAGCATAAGGACATGGAGGACATTAGGAAAAGGAAAGGAAAAGTGAATTAGGGTAAATCAGAGGGCGAGACGAACCATGAGAGACTGTGGACTCTGAGAAACAAACTGAGGGTTTGGAGAGGGGGGAGGTGGGGGGTTGGTGAGCCTGGTGGTGGGTATTAAGGAGGGCACGTATTGCATGGAGCACTGGGTGTGGTGCATAAACAATGAATCTTGGAACACTGAAACAATAAAATTAAATGAAAAAAAGAAAAAGGTTAAACTGAAGAGATTGTCCCAGCTGCCTCAGCCAGCCACGTGGGGCAGCGTGTAGCCCCAGCTCTTCCCAATACCTACATTGTTTGCACACACGATGGCGAACATTGCTATGTCTGCCTCCCTAGCGTCCTATCCTCCGATCAGCTTCCCTGCCCCCTCTCAGTTTATACAGCACGTATAGGACTGACCCTCCCTCTCTCTAAGAATCGACACAAAATTCCTACCTGGACAATAAAAGTCTCACAGCTCCCTGGCCACAGTGATTAATTCAGAAGTTAGCATGTGCCCAGGGACATGTCCAAGAAGCATCGTCTCTGAACTTACACTTGGACTACTGAGAAAGAAGTGTGTTCCCCCCAGCGAGTTGACTGAAATAACAGAATATCAACGTGGAGCTCCACACAGCCTTCTGTCCACAACTCATTCATTGAAGAGCCGTTATTGAATAGCAATTACGTGCCTCATGCCCTTGTAGGCATTAGGAATACAGAAATAAGACATAATTCTGTTTCTTAGCTCTTCACCACCAACTCGAAAGGCAAATAAAGTAAATTAATCACTTTAATAAAATGTGATAATTGTTACAAAAATTAATATATCATCTGGAAAGGACAGCTAACTCAGGAAAGGCTTCCTGAGGTAGAAAAACTCACAGAACCTTGTTGGATAATTAGCAGGAACCTGGGTGAATTGGGGCATAGGGATGGTTCCAGAAGAGGAATCAGTAAGTACAAATGCACGGAGAGTATGTTCAGCTGGGCAGGCTCTGGTGACCCACCATATTCAATCAGATTGGAGAGTAATGCCCATCCTGGGGAATGGGAGAAAGGAGTCCATATAGTGAAGCTGGGAATGAATCATGAAGATCTGGAATTTTTGCTAAATACCATGAAGAGCATTTTTAAAAATTATACAAGTCACCATGTAGAGAATGGTTTGGGGAGTGCCAGACTGAAGGCAGGGTGAGGCTTAAAAGGCAGTTGCCAACATCTCCCTTGTTAAAGTCAACGCAAGCCAAACTAACGTTCTGGCAGAAAGGCAAATGTGAGCAGGGGGTGGGCGCCAGATCCAAGAGAGAACAAGGAACCAGAATAAACGAGATTTAGAGGGTAATTGAATTTACACAGCCCTGGCCTGGTCATGTCCCTGAAAGTAAAAGACGGAACTGTCAACTTACTAAGTTGAGTTGCCTGTAGGACAATGCACCAGAGTTGTCTCGGGCAGTAAAGGAGTCGGGAGATCCTGAGAGAAGTCTGCCGGAACTCACATGTGTGGTGGGTGGACTTTATTTGTTTATATGTTGCTTCTTTCCTGAAGATTCGTATGTGCTTTAATTTAGGTGTTATCAGCACACAAGTCTTCATTAAAATCATGGATGTGGATGAGATTGTCAAGGAAGAGCACAGACTTCGAGAATAAAAAAAAAAAAAAAAGCTTAAGCTAAAAGGCAGAGAAAGACAAGTCCATGTGGACTGAGAAGGCCTAAGTTAGAACAGCATCAAGAAAGTCAAGGAAGGAGGAATTTAAGACACAAAACAGGTAAATTTAATAGAAGGGAAGGAAAAATAAAATAAGATAAAAACAGAGAGGGAGGGTGTCTGGGTGGCTCAGTGGGTTAAGCCTCTGCCTTCGGCTCAGGTCGTGATCCCAGGGTCCTGGGATCAAGTACCGCATTGGGCTCTCTGCTTCGGTGGGGAGCCTACTTCTTCCTCTCTCTCTGCCTACTTGTGCTCTCTGTCTGTCAAATAAACAAATAAAATCTTTAAAAAAAATTTTTTTTAAAAAACAGAGAGGGAGGCAAACTATAAGAGACTCAAAACTCTAGAGAACAAACTGAGGGTTGCTGGAGGGGAGGTGGGTGGGGGATGGGCTAAATGGGTGGTGGGCATTAAGCCCACGTTTTGTGATGAGTACTGGGTATTTTATGTAAGTGATGAATCACTAAATTCTACTCCTGAAACCCATACTACACTATACATTAACTAACTGAATTTAAATAAAGTCTCGGAAGAAAAAAAATAAAAAGAAAGTCAAGTAAGGAGAGTGTGTCAAGAAAGAGGAAGAGGTAAAGAGAAAAAAATATAGTAAGAGATCAAGTTCTACAAGAACTTGAAAGTATCCCCTGGATTCCATAGGGTTGGTGGGATGGTCTGAAAAGGGATAGGACAGCAAGGAGAAACCATGAGGGGTTTTCATTGGCTGACCGGTTGGTTGGTTGGTTGGTTGGTAGGTTTGTTGGTTGGTTGGTAGTTTTGTTGGTTGGTTGGTATAAAATGGGAGGCACTATGGTGGAAACCCAATTAGAGAAGAAAAATTAGAGAAAGCCAATTAGAGAAGAATGTCTGATGGATGTGGTCCCACCAGGAGGCCAATGGGTATGGAGTTTATAGTCCAAAAGAAGGGATTACTCAGGGGTCAGGAAGTACATTTATGCCACTGAGAAGGGAGAGGGCAGCAAGGGATGTATGACTGCCCATGTGGATAATTTTGCGAGGTAGGCTAAGCAAGGCTGATGGGAAAAAGAATTATGCATGCTAGTTATATTAAAAGAATTGATTTGATCCATCATTCTATTAAAATATGTCAATGGAACTCCCACAGTGTTCAAAGCCAAAAATGACTGAGCTGATGGTGATAAGTTTCTGAACACTGATACTATTCTGCTCAGTCACCAAGATGGGTATTTTTATTTTTTCTTTCTTCTTCTTTTTTTTATGGTATTTTCTGTTCTATCTGAAACCACAGCCTGGCTTATTTTTTACTCAGTTTAATTTCTTTCAAGCTGTAGCCTGTGAATCACACCTATTTCAAGCAATTTTCATTTTCCCTGGTGTCAGACTTTTGTATCTTTTCCCCTCAAAAATCAGCAGCAGCTGGAAAGGTACTTGTTCCAATCAATAACCACTTGAAAATAGAAACTCAGATCTTTAAGATGCGTCTGTATGCAACTGCTACCTTTAAGACTTCTTTCTTGGAAGCAACCTTCCCTCCTACCAATATGATATTGTCCTTCAAGTTTCTGTTACAGAAAATTATGATCTGATGAAGTCTGGTTGGTGATACATGAGGTAGGCTTCATAAAGAAGGCCGCCCTCCCCTCCCTACCCCCGCCACCACCGTGCCCCCTTCCCAAATTGGATGTGGAGCAAATTCAAGGCTGTGTGAAAATCTGCTCAGCAAGGGAAAAAACTCACACTAGGTGAGGAATCAATTACTGAGGAGGCCATCCCTTCCAACCCATTTATTTTATAGCAATAAACTGAAGCCAGGAGCGCCGTCTGGTTCACTGGGATCAAGGCCAGGACCTGATTCCAGGTCTCCTGACTCTCCATCCACTGTTCATTCATCCTGTCATAACATCTCTTACTCCTGCTGGGCAGCAAACTCCACAGGGCCAGGAACCTCTTCCCTATTGTTCACTTAGATATCCCCAGCATAGAGGTGACAAGCAAAAATATCTGTTAGTTCACTACACTCAGGGCGGACTGCTACTTGTCACTCGTGAAGTTTCACGCAGAGCTAAACATCAGAGTAAAAGGTCTCAACAGAAAGAAAGAGAAATCACCAACCCATAAACACATGGTTTATGACCTCGGAAAACACCAGAGCCTCTGCTCATGCCTTCCAGGGTGGAAGCCTCGGGAAGAGCGGCCCTAGAGCCCTCCCTTGCTAAAGGATCCACATCAAGGTTTCACTTGTCATCGGGTTGGCAGACACCACACCCCAAGTCACAGCCCGAGAACACAGAAGTTTCCACGTTGCCTCCAGATCAGCTTTCACCAACCTGAATCCTCCTTAAAATATTTAACAGGCTCTCTCCTCTCCCCCAGATGCTGTAACTGCGAGGCTCCTCCCATCTTCCCATAATCAAACCTGCCTAAAATGTTTAGGTAAGTTGAAATCCCACTAATGTTCTTTTGGCACATTAGCAACACGTGCCATCCCGCGGGGGACAGCCCCTGTGGCAGCCTGCAGGCACTTAGAGGGACTCGAAAGGGGCTTTAGCCACAGTTGAAGTTTGTTTTGTAAAACAAGACCCTGGGAGGTTCTTCATTTGGCTGAAAACCATGTGTCAGCCCGATGGCTTTCTACTCTGGTGGAGACCAAATGCTTCTCAAATGAATCTGTTAGAAGAGTCTCTGGTGGGAATTGGATTCCCTCTCCGCATTCTTCAGTTTGAGTTTGCTTTGGTTAATGGTGCAAATAAGTACTTACATCTCTGGCCCCTAGATCAGGAGCTCCTGCTGCTGCGGCTGCTGCTGCTCTATCCCATCGTGACAGCCTGCTGTTACAGCCGGCCGGCCAGCTCTCTGAACTGGGATGCCACGTCAGCCGCCCAGAACCTTTCTGCTTGAGCAGCAGTTTCCCAACGGAATGATTCTCTGTGTGGGTCCTGAGGCTGGAAACATGATCTGACCGCCATGCTGAGAAGGTCATAGTTAAAGAGGCCACTACCTGGGAAGAGAGACGGAAACCACACATACCTCTTGGTGTGACTAAATAGCGGGTTGACTTTCTAAACAACGATGACAGCAAGTTAACAACTGACCCAAAAAGTCAGGATTAGAAATTAGAAAGAGTAAAATTTAGAGACTTTGAATCAGTATTATGGATTTTAGTTCATTAAAAAAGCATGAGCTTGGGGGTGCCCTGGGTGGCTCATTCCATTAAGCCTCCACCTTCAGCTCAGGTCATGATCTCAGGGTCCTGGAATCAAGTCCCGAATTGTGCTCCCCGCTCAGTGGGGAGTCTGCTTCTCCCTCTCCTGCTCCCTCTGTGCTCTCTCCCCCTCTCTCTCTCAAATAAATACAATCTTTTTAAAAAAATAAATAACTAAAAAAATAAAAAATTATGAGGTTGGAGTGAAATGAATTTCATTTAAAAAAAAGGGGAATTTCATTTCAAAAAAATGAGAAAGTGAGTGCTCATGAATAGGGAAATGGTTGAATAGATTATGAGATATTTATGTCATGACATATTAGGATATCTAGTAACAAATAATAAATTAGAGTTGTAGCAGTTCACTTGGAGGAATTTCTGTGGCATATATACCAAGCAAAAAAATAAATAAATAAAAATAAAGGTATATAATATTATCTCATTTGGGGGTTGTTATGAAATCTTTTGAGTGAAAAGGACTATATTATCCCATATGCATATATATATAATTATATAAGGATTCATGTATCTACATAGACAAAAGTATATAAAAGATACATCCCGGGCAGTTTAAATACTTCCTTTGTTTGAGGGAGATTATTGTGCAAGGGCAATGGGTAAGGGTACAAGTAACTTTGTTAAAGGCTTCACAATTAGCAGCATTTATCACATCACTCCTGTAAAATTATCTATATGAGAATGATGTGTGTGCTTAAAGAGAAGTACATGTTAAGTTTACAAAAGTGTTAATTAGAATGTTTTCAGGAGTTGGAATGCCATCTGACTTTGATTTTATTCTCTATCATTTTATATATCAATTTTTTAAAGATTTTATTTCTTTAAGAGAGAGAGACAGAAAGCATAAGCAAGGGGAGGGGCAGACGGAGAGGGAGAAACAGGCTCCCCGCTGAGCAGGGAGCCCCACCTGAGGCTCCATCCCAGGACCCTGAGATCACGACCTGAGCTGAAAACCGATATTTAACTGACTGAGCCACCCAGGCACCCAATACTTCAATTTTCTCAAGAAAAAACTTTTATTTATATAATCAGAAGAAACAATAAAGCTATTTTTATTGTGTAAAAATTACAAGTGGTATCTTGCCTGAACTGTTACAGGGCTGTGTCCCCAAAACATTCAAGAATTCTAAAGATGTTCTCGTGCTTCCCTGGAGCAGACAAGCCATGCCAAAAAGAAATGTAAAATACTTTTAGCCCAGACCTCACACAGCTCTCCTCTCCTTGAGGGTGATGTCAGGGGTGGTCCCTTCTTCCCCCCTTCATGATGTGGGTGCAGAGGGATGTGACCACAGCACACACACACGAGCAATGTCGCTGAGAGTGCTGTCCTCCATACTGTGATGATGCCTGCAGCGGTGGCCAGAAACCATTTAGGAGGGGCACCTGGGTGGCTCAGTGGGTTAAGACTCTGCCTTCAGCTCAGGTCATGATCTCAGGGTCCTGGGATCGAGCCCTACATCGGGATCTCTGCTAAGCAGGGAGCCTGCTTCCCCCTCTCTCTCTGCCTGCCTCTCTGCCTACTTGTGATCACTCTCTCTCTCTGTCAAATAAATAAATAAAACCTTTAAAAAAAAAAAAAGAAACCATTTAGGAACATGCTGATTGAGAAAAAGAAAGAAGTTGGAATTCACCAACTGATCCCTACATCTCAGTAACAGAGCCAGAGATTGGGAGGAGCCTGGGTGGCTCAGTGGCTCATTAGGCATCTGTCTTCAGCTCAGGTCATGATCCCAGGGTCCTAGGATTGGGCTCTGCATCAGGCTCCCTGCTCAGCGGGAAGCCTGCTTCTCCCTCTCCCACTCCCCCTGCTTGTGTTCCCTCTCTTGCTTTCTCTCTCTGTGTCAAATAAATAAATAAAAATCTAAAAAAAAAAAAAAAAAAACCCAGAGTCAGAGATTGGGAAACAGATGTTTATTGATCAGTGACCATTAACCCACACATTTTACATAATTAAAACATGGATGAGGTCACTAGGTATTCACTGGCTCCATTTTCTGAATTAAAATGAAGCAAGATACATGAATTCACTTAGACATTAAATGATCTTAATTACAGTGCTTGGGTGGCTCATTTGGTTAAGCAACTGCCTTTGGTTCAGGTCTTATGATCCCGGAGTCCCAGGATCGAGTCCCACATCAGGCTCCCAGCTCCATGGGGAGTCTGCTTCTCCCTCTGATCTTCTCCCCTCTCATGCTCTCTCACTGTCTCTCTCTCAAATAGATAAATAAAAATCTTTTTAAAAATTATCTTAATTACGTAAACAACAACAAAGAGTTTTTCTTAACTGGGGCAATCATAGAAAATTCAAGATGTCCCATCACTGTAAAGGTTGTGTAGCAAGTAGGCGTGTATGAATCAGACGGCATATATTGGTGGTGGTTATTCATTACCCTGGAAATGGGGAAGCTCCTAATCATATTTTATTTTTTTTAAGATTTTATTTATTTATTTAACCAAGAGAGACACAGCAAGAGAGGGAACACAAGCACTGGGAGGGGCAAGGGGGGAAGTAGGCTTCCAGCTGAGCAGTGAGCCCGATGCCACGCTTGATCCCAGGACCCTGGGATCATGACCTGAGCCGAAGGCAGGCGCTTAACAACTGAGCCACCCAAGCACCCCGAAGCTCCTGATTTTAAACTTAAATGAGGAAAAGGACTGATTTAGGTAAAATTTCTGAATTATAGAACTGTCTTAAAAACAACTTTTTTAAAAAGAAATGTCCAGGGTGCCTGGGTGGTTCAGTGGGTTAAAGCTTCTGCCTTCAGCTCAGGTCATGGTCTCAGGGTCCTGGGATCGAGCCCCACATCGGGCTCTCTGCTCAGTGGGGAGCCTGCTTCCCCCTCTCTCTCTGCCTGCCTCTCTGCCTACTTGTCATCTCTGTCTGTCAAATAAATAAATAAAATCTTTTAAAAATAAATAAATAAAAATTTAAAAATAATCCACAATAGTTAAATGTTTTTAATCCTAAAAGGATTTTTATTTCCACTCATCATTTTAGATAGAAATGGAGATTCAGAGAGGTTAAATAACCTGTCCAAGATCACACAAGTAGAACTTAGGGTTCTGGTTCTCCCAGACCATTTCACAACAATGTGCTGTAGATATTAAGCATAGATCTTGCCTAATGTGACTTGTCATAACTAGAGAAGACACTCCTAATTACCATATTCTTGCTTGGTACACAAAGAGCACCTCCTTAGATTTCTGCAAAGAATATTAAATATGAACTACATTTGCCACCTTGTCTTACAATTAGTGTACTGTCTTTTATCTTGATAGTAATCATTCAACTATAAGAAATGAAGGCTACTTGGGGTGCCTGAGTGGCTCAGTGGGTTAAAGCCTCTGCCTATGGCTCAAGTCATGGTCTCAGGGTCCTGGGATCGAGCCCCACATCGGGCTCTCTGCTCAGGGGGGAAGCCTGCTTCCCTTCCTCTCTCTCCGCCTGCCTCTCTGCCTACTTGTGATCTCTCTCTGTCAAATAAATAAATAAAATCTTTTTAAAAAAAGAAAAGAAAAGAAATGAAGCCTACATAGAGAGACCCATGAAAATCAGAACGTAAATAAGTGCCAAATGGGGAATGTCAGTAGTAAATGTGAGAAGAGATCAGGAGAGGGAGAGAAGCATAAGGTAATTTTGAAGGGGGTGAGAAAAGAAATCAATGCTGAGAGAGCTAGGAAAGAATATTCAAATTATGAGCTCTCTTCCTTGAGAATACTTCTACCGTTCAGGCTGTTATTAATGATATTGGGCCTTAAGGGACACAGACTCATGACCCTGATCTGAAGACAGTCTTGCAGTCTCATTTTCCTGACTTAAAAAAGATACAATTGGAAAATGTGCAAAAAGCATACATCTATCTATTCATAAACCTGCGTTTTCCTTGGCTCAGACATCTTGGGTAAATTGGGGGAGTTACAGACCAGTCTGTATGTAACTAAAACAACAGAATAAAAAGTGGAAGAATGCAACTACGGTTAGGTCCCAAATACATACCTTTTGGGTCTTGTAGACACATTCTTTCAAATATCAGCAGCAGATTGGAAGTATTGACTTTGACTTTGCTAAAACCAAAATTCATGGCAGAAAACAAGTACAAATGTTTCTACTTGAAAGAACTCTAAGTTCCATCCCTTAAACTAAACTACTTATATACAGCAGCCCAAAAATCTTATGTTTGCCCACCACAAAACTGTCAAGTGATGGGAAAACATCTTTAACTCCCCAGGAGAGATTATGTCAAAAGATTTTGAGCAGAGACAGTATATAGCAACGGTTATAAGCACAGGCTCCAAAACCACACAACCAGGCTGGCGTCCTGACTTTGCCACACTCTAGATCCACTGATGTCAGGTAAATCACTGAATCCCCCTTCCCTGGACCTCAGTTTCTGTATCTGTAAAATGGGCTTGATAGTAACTACTTCAGGGGTTGTTGTGAAGAGTACGGTTGATCCTTGAGGAACACAGGGGTTGGGATGTCCACTCCCCAGCCCCCTGTGCAGTCAAAAGTCCATGAATAACTTCTGACTCCCCAAAAACTCAACTACTAATAGCCTACCACCGCCAGAAGCCTTAGCGACAATAGTCAATTAACACATATTTTGTACATTATACGTGTTATGATACATATTCTTACAACGAATTCAGCTAGGAAAAGAAAATTATAAGGAAAATACATTTAGAGCACTGTACTGTATTTATCCAAAAAATCCACATATAAGTGAACAGGCAGTTCAAACCCATGTTGTTCAAGAGTCAACTGCAATTGAATCATTACGGGTAAAGCACTTAGGAAAGTGCTATAGTCTTTGGTTTATAACTGTAGCTTAATAATATTAGTTATTATTATTATTATTATTCCATGCCCTCTCTCCACAGGCCAGTCTCCCTGTGTCTCCACATAGTCACCAACCGAGAAGATCCTCCCCTCTTTACAAATGAGAAAATGGAAACTCAGAGAGACTGAGTAATGCACTCTACGTCACCCCGCCCAGCTAGCCCAGGTTGAACCAGACTTTGGATTCAGGACATGTATTAATTACATGTTAATGTAATTAATACATGTAATTAAGCCTCCCAGGTCAGCAGTTCAAAAATCCACAACATAGACCCATTCCTGTGTTCATACATTCACTCCTTCATTCACTAAAAGCTTACTGTGTGCCAGGCACTGGACCTGGTATCGGGGATCTAGATGTGAACTAGGCAGATGAGAAGGGAACTGCCTTTGGGGGCGTCTGGCTGGCTGAATTGGTAGAACATGTGACTCTTGATCTTGGGGTCATGAGTTCGAGTCCCATAACAAAGATTACTCAAAAATAAAATCTTTTTTTTTAAAGATTTTATTTATTTATTTGACAGACAGAGATCACAAGTAGGCAGAGAGGCAGGCAGAGAGAGAGGAGGAAGTAGGCTCCCCACTGAGCAGAGAGCCCGATGTGGGGCTCGATCCCAGGACCCTGGGATTATGACCCACTGACCCAAGCGCCCCTCAAAAATAAAATTAAAAAAAAAAAGAAAAGAAAGAAAGAAAGGGAACTGGCTTCATAAAGCCTGTATGCTTATGAGGGAGACAGATAAGCAAACAAAAATAAATCCATCACATCATATCACATCATCACATCATATCAGGTGATGGTAAGTACTATAAAGAAAATAAGAACGAGTCAGAGGATGGAGTGTCAGGGTTGAGGGGGAAGGCTTATTTTAGGTAGAAGAGTCAGGGAATACTTCCCTGAGAAGGTGAGATAAATCGAGGGAGGGGTATTCTATGGCAAGATCTGGGGGAAAGTGTGGAAGGTAGAGTGAACTATAACTGCAAATATCTTGGGACGGGAACAAGGTCAGCCTAACAGAGGAGTGAGAAGGTTGGATCCTGGAGGGAGCTGGTTTGGAGAGAGAAGGTGTAAAAGAGCCTCTTGAATAAGGGGGAAGCAAATGAACTGGGGAAATGAGACAGCGTTGCCAGGCAGCACTAAGAATCCACTTGAGCTCTGAGTTCATAAAACTAAGACCAGTAAGCCGGCTGTGTATTTTTATGCAGCCACATTTGGAGATTTGGTGCTTGGATGCAGACATGAGTAGGTGAGTAGAGTGTTATGAGGTCTGGGGGGGGTGGGGGGTTTGCCAGATAAAGGCAGCAGAGGGGAGAGAGGCAAGGGAGTTGAGCCTGCTGCATGGCCTCAGGCAGGTGAGGTGGAAAGCGGGGCCTGAGGGCCATGATAGACGTGACAAGTATAGGGATGATGGCTGGTGGACAAGTGAGACCAAACAATGGCTGGAGCGGGGTTCCAGAGGGAGTGAGCTGGAAGTGAGAAGGTAGTGGCCAGAGACGGGGGCCAGAAATCCATAAGTATTCGTACTAATACAAGTCCTACTAGCAAGGAACACAGAGTATTACTGTAAGACTAGTTGGCTGCGAAGGCATAGTGATTACCCACACCCGTTGTCCTAAACCTGGCCACAGACTGGAATGACCTGGGGAGCTCCTAAAGCACCCAGGCCTCTGATCTTCTAATTCTGGCTCAACTGGTTCAGACGTGGGGGTGGGAGTGCCTGAGGTTTTCTAGAAGTTTCCCAAATAATTTTAAAGGGCAGCCAGGGCTGGGGCTGACTGGTCTAAGCAGGCCAACCAGCACGAGGGAGGAGAGGAGTGGTGAAGAGCATGGATGTGACTCGACGGGACTCTGTGCTGCACGAGAGGAGTGACCGCAGTTTGGTGGCTGGTCCAGCATGGGAGGTTTATGGGGGTTGGATGGCCAATCCCTCAGAGCTGGTTAGGAAGGGTCAGGGAGGAACGATGGCCCGGGAGTGGCCATGAAGAGCAAAGCCGACCCCTGCCCCACCATCAGGCCCCAACGAGGGGTATCTCCATGTCCTAAGGAGTGAGTCGGGTATCAGTCCGAGCACAACGGTGAGAGGGACACTCAGAGAAGAGGCTGCGGACACAGTGGGAGGGGGTGGGGGGTCAGAGGGTGGGAGGTAAAGTCAAATAAGGATATGTACAGAGCTGTGTAGGGAAGGAGGCCCAGGAGTGTTGGACTAAGGGAATCACAAGGGTAATCACAGGCATGATTGCTTTAGTAGCAAAGCCTTTAGGGGAAGATGAGTAATTGATTTTAATTAAAGCTCCATTTTGTATTGTATTTAGACTCTTGGGCAGTGTATTAGTTTCCTAAGGCTGCTGTAACAAATGATCATAAACTTGGTGGCTTAAAAGAATAGGAATTTATTTTCTTATAGGTCTGAAATCAAAGTGTTGGTAGAGCCATGCTCACTCTGAAGACTCCAGGGGAGGCAGGGGAGGCTCCTTCTTGGCCATTGCCCAGGTTCTAGTAGCTTCCATCAGCCCCTGGCATCCTTTGACTCATGGCTGCATCACTCCAGTTTCTGTGCCTGTCTTCACGGGACCATCCTGCTCTGTGTCCAAGCCTCTCTCTACCCATAAGGGTAACAGTCTCTGGGTTAGGGTCATGCTAATCCGGTGTGACCTCCTCTTAACTTGATTATGATTACGAAGAGCCTAGCTCCAAATAAGGTCACAGTCATGGGAACTGAGGGCTAGGATTTCAACATATGTTTTTTGCTGGGGGGACACAATTGAACTCACAGCCATTCATTGGGCCATTCGTGGAGGTGATATGACAGCTGGGCCACTGTTCTTACCCAAAGAATACAGGCTCTTGGGGCGGGTATTAAATCCACTGAGAGGGTGCCGGGGTGGCTCAGTCGGTTAAGCGGCCGACTCTTGATTTCGGCTCAGGTCCTGGGATGGAGTTGGAGCCAGGCTCCATGCCCAGCAGGGAATCTGCTTGAGGAGTCTCTCTCTCTCTCCCTCTGCCCCTCCCCTGCTTGCTTGAGCTCTCTCTCTCTCAAATAAAAAAATAAATCTCTAATTCCCCTGAGAGCCTGTCACCACAGAAGAGGGCAAGTGTAGACCTGCTTTAGAAACCCCAGTTCCAGGGCAGGAAAAGCTGGAGGTCTCACGGGAACACATGTGGCTTGGTGGGCTGTCCTCAGCCCTGCCTAAGTGAAAAAACAAAGCCAATCGAGTGGAAAACCCATCCTTGTAGTGGATAAGCAATTCAAACAAACTACATGTTCATGGCAGGTCAGCAGTATCCTGAACAGATGAATAGCACATATTTGATGAGAAGCTAAAATTGACAAGATAATGAAAGCCTAACAGATTTCCTACGATCTCACCATTAGCATCAGGCAGCAAAATTAGAGAGAGAAAGACAGAGAAAAGAACCTCTGTTGTGCTACAGAACCCAAATTTAGTAAGATGGGTGATGTACTCTCTCAATCAATTATCAAGGATTAAGTGCCTTTTTTTGCAACATTGACACGAGAAAAATAAAATGCGTGGCACCATCCTGCAAAGGAAGCTATCCACCATTTGAGCGTGTGGAAACACTACAGCCACAGATGAAAGACTAGGTCTAGTTAACTGTTAAACTGTAAGGTGTAGCTAGACTCAGGAATACAGAAATCCCCAAAGAGGAGAGATTAACGATCTCAACATTACTCAAATCGGGCTTTCTGGAGTTTATAAGTATTTCCTTGGAACCTGTTTTGTGGATGCCAGGCACTGGACTAGACCTGAAGACTTCAACCTCCACTCTGTGAGACAGGTAGCACCTCAGTTTTCCAGGAGAAGAAACCAAGGTCCGCACACATAAAATGACTTGCCCAAGGTCAGACAGCTTGCAGGTTTCCAAGTTAGGGACGGAACCCAAGCCTTTTATCCTCGTCTATGGCTTTTTGTACGATGCATTAAAAGGAGGGTAGGGTTTAGATTGGCAAGTGAAAAACAAGGAGAGTGTTTTATGTGTGGGAAATAGGATTAATATTTGATTATTACATTTAGCTAATTGGCTCCTGAAAGCCAGCCTATACTCCCAGATGAGGAGCTGCTGTCAGTCCTCCAGCACTTAAAATATCTGGGTCAGTGAGAAGAGGATCACAAGATCTCCTTATGGTTATTTTTAACTTAAAAATAACCTTTAAAGAAAAGGAGAGGATAAAAATGAAAAAAAATATATAATATATCAGATATTTTACAAGCTCAAATCAAAAGGGAGCTGTTCAATGGGAACAGCTAGGTGATTGACCCTGACTTGCAAGCTGCAGGGAGGGGTCCCTGGTGGGTCACAGTGGCTCCCGGCTCCATCAGAACCGAGAAAGGTGGCCTGGAATCCACATACGAAAGTAAACCTGAGACAGGAGCAGAAACCAAAGGCAGGAGACACGCACATGCTGCTACCGCATCTCCAGACCTGCCTTCAAAAAGACCTTGGCCTTAATTCTTTCCTCAGAAAAGTGATGGACAAAGAGAGTGAGGTGGGTCTCGTCCAGCTTCCACCACTGGTTTTTTTTTGCATATTTCAGAACAAAAGGAAAGGAAGAGGAATCTTTTAAGCAAGTGCCCTGGGTCATGCGAGAGTGGCACCAGCTGACCTGTGAATGATGCTCTTATGAGAAAAAAATATTCTGAGTATTGCTTCTGAGTATTGCTTTACATCTTTGGAGACAAGCCGCAAAACAAACCCTCTGCACGGCTTTCCCATCAACTCAAAGATACCCAGGAATGAAGATGACATTAGTGCCAGAACATGTGTCTCCCAGGACCTCAAAGGGAGAGGTTCCTACAAAGCATCCCCCCGTGTTGTGTGTCCAAAGCAGCACATAAGAACAGCAAGATGGGCACTTTGCTACGCTGGGTCCCATGCAGGGGGGAAAGTATCAGAAAACAGGTCCTGAAACAAAGGAACTTACTCTCTGGTTGCATCTGTAACCCAAGGCCCAGATCATAGCCAATGTTCACTAAATGCTGAACGTCATTGAAGGTTAAGACTAACATATATGATGCAAAGGGACAACTATGCAAATCCATGGCTAAGGGCTGAACTGCGTGCTATGGGAGTTCCCAGGAGAGAAAGATCAGTATGAGCTGGTTTCCCGGAGGAAACCTGAATCCGACTCTGAATGGATAGAACTTGCACATAAAGGGAATGAGAGGGGCTCAGTGCAGAGAAATTCATTTCTTCAGGCGCTGTGTACATATGCCACAGACACACAGTGAACAAAGCCCATCCTGGACCCCGCACTCCCAGAGCTCATTATGTAGCCATCCATCTCCTTAGAGTAGAGGGTACTGATGGGTCATGACAAAGGCCGGTATTTATTTAGGGCCCATGATGTGACAGGCACTATGCTAAGTGCTTCATAAATATAACCTCATCTGACCTCACTGCAACTCAAGGTTAAGGGGTTCCTTACCATTTTACGGACTGGAAGCTGAGCCCACACAGCTAATTAGCACTGAGACCAAAATTCAAATTGAGGGCTGTCTGGGCTCAGGGCCCATTCTCCTCCCACTATACCCCATGGGAAATGAGGTCAGGGGAGGTGGTACAGTGCGTGCAGTGCTTGGAAGCCAGGCAAAGCTTCCATACTTACTATGGAGGAAGTAAGAAGTTTTTTGTTGTCAGTTCTCTCTTCCTGCTGTTCCTGGATCTCCCCTGCTAGAGTCGGATTCCTTAGGGATACACAGGAGACTCAGAGGACTGTCCAGGCAGGACACGGCCTCTCCCTCCAGATCTCCATCGGCTTTCCGGCATAGCGACCTGCAGTGGCCATCTTGACAGGAAATTTCAGAATCATTATTTTTCTCTTTCCCTTAAATTCTGAACCTATAGATGCCATTAAGGAACCAGTCCCCATGGTTTTTCTCATCCAGCCCTGTACTCGCATTTTTTAGCTTTCCTAAGATCTGCAAGAACCCTCAAAGTCACCCAGAAACTGGAACACCTGGGGGTTTTTGTTTGTTTTTTAAGGTTTCATTGTCCGGGGCGGTGTCTGAGTGGCTCAGTCGGTTAAGCACCTGCCTTCAGCTCAGGTCATAATATTGAGGTCCTGGGATCGAGCCCTGTATCAGGCTCTCTGCTCAATGGAGAGCTTCCTTCTCCTTCTGCGGCTCCACCTGCTTGTGCGCTCTCTTTCTCTCTCTCTCTCCCTCTCTCTCTCTCTCTCTCTGTCTCTTTCTGTCAAATAGGTGAATTCTTTAAAAAAAACATTCATTTTTTTTAAATTTTTTTTAAATTTATTTGACAGAGAAAGATCACAAGTAGGCAGAGAGGCAGGCAGAGAGAGAGAGAGGAGGAAGCAGGCTCCCCGCTGAGCAGAGAGCCCGACGTGGGACTCGATCCCAGGACCCTGAGATCACGACCTGAGCCGAAGGCAGTGGCTTAACCCACTGAGCCACCCAGGCGCCCCCAAAAATTCATTTCTTTAAAGAAATCTCTACACCCAACATGAGGCTCAAACTTACAACCCCAAGATCAAGAGTTGCATGCTCAACAAACTGAGCCAGCCAAGAACACCCCACTTTTTAGGTGACATCTTAATACCCAAAACAACCAAAGAGAAAGAGAGATGCTTAAAGTTCTCCTTATCTTTATTTCTCCACCTTCACAGGAAGGGCAAGGGGGTAAAAGAAGAGAGATCTACATTCTCTCCACCTCCCTTGAGGACGAGGATTGTCCCTGCCCCCGATGTTCTCCTTCATTCCTGTGCTGGGAAACACTGCTCCCTAATGAGGCCACGATCAGGATGGACAAGGTGAAGGTCAACCCACCTGAAGGAAATAGAATTGGAAATGCTACAATAAAAGTGGAAATTCTCACGCTCATACGGATATGTTTATCAACTACAAAACACTTCCACAGACATCCCTTCAGTGGACTCTCTCACAGTAATTAGATAGCATTTAATGCTGATATGACCTTTTTTTTTTTTCTTTTTGAAGATTAGGAAATTGAGGTAAAAAAAAAAAAAAGTGACTCCCTAGGGTCAGAGAGGTAACACTAGCAGCCAGGCCCACTGAGCTCTAATCCTGTGCTGTCTTCTCTGGCATATCTGCTCAGGAATCTTGATCTGGTCAAGGATGCCAGATGGGAACAGGAAAGCTTCATGGTCACTCTCTATGGTGCCATCCTCCAAGATCAGGGAGATTTACCAAACTGGGTTTTTGTTAAGTTTTTATTTATTTTTTGAGAGAGAGAGAGAGAGAGCAAGATGGGGTTGGGAAAGGGGCAGCGGGAGAGGGAGAAGCAGGCTCCCCACTGAGCAGGGAGACCAGTGCAGGACTTGATCCCAGGACCCAAGGATCATGACCTGAGCCAAAGGCAGATGCTTAACCAACTGAGCCACCCAGGCGCCCCCCAAATTGTTTTAATTTCATTTTATAATCTCCTATGAAATGATCCTCCAGAAGTACACACCTTTCTCTTATAATATTTGGTTTTGGTCCTCACAGTCTTTGAGATTAGTAAGTTCCATATGTGGACTGTTCCTATGTAAAGATGTGCTATTTTTACTTTGCCCTAAAACTATTTCTTTAAAGTGATAAAGTTGTCCCTAGCTCTGGGATTTAATAAGTTCATATTTTTATCCTATGATTTTCATTATTTTATAAATTTCAATCATATTCCTCTCTCAGCCTGTGTCTTTCCAGAATGAAGAGCCCTAATTCTTTTATCATTTCTCACAAAGAACCCTCTCTACTCTCTGTCCTTCTCTAGACCTTGTCTGGTTCTGTATGTCTTTGAGGTACATCAGATCATCGGGCACCCATTTCGTCCATTTCTCTGTGTAAAGGAGCACAATGACTTCAGCTAAAATAGTGTAGAGATATTTGAGAGACACTTTTAAAAATCAAACCATTCCTTTGCTCCATGTCAGCCCAACATATGCTGAAAAAAGATATATTTTGCTTCAACTCTGAATTGAATTTGAACACACTGATAGTAGACAGCCTCATAACCTATCATGAAAATGACAATTTATTTTCACATATATGATCTCATTTGACCATCACATGAACGACGCAAGGTAGAAAACACATATTATGACCTTCATTTTTTACATGAGTAAATTGAAAAGATGAGTCTAGCCCAAGGTCAAACAGCGGGAAGTAGAGCCTGAGTTGCTGGTCCTCCATTGAGAGAATGGTGCCTTTTCCATTGTGCAATACAATACAGGCTTCCTGATAACCTCTTGCGATTTCTGTTGAAGCACCAAACCATCCCTCTCCAAGTCTCTTTCAGTGGTCCACAGTACAGTCACAAAATACTCTACAGTCCTATTGAAAGGAAGGATGTTTATGGTTGGTCTAGACCCTCTTGCCCTGTCTCTCCATGCTGTCTCTACAATCTTATCATAGCACCAATAGTACTCTCCATTCACACCCAGAATTTTCATCTCTAGGCCACACCTCTCTTCCGAACTCTGGACAAGTACGTAAAACTGCATAGTTGACCTCTGGATGTCTCAATATGTACAAAAACTCATCTTCTGACCCCATCATATCCCCTGCCACTGCCAAAATCCAATTCTCTTCTGATGTTCCTCCTCTCAAATACTCTCCAGGTAGCTAGGAATCATCTTGACGTTTCCCTCCCTCTCCCCTCCACCAACCCTGTTTGTATGCAGAGCTCCTGCAGAGCTCTCTGTTGTGTCCATTTCACTCCTTCCCCATCATCAGCTCCTTAGTCCCAGATACCCTCCTCTCCCATTTAACTTTCATGCATTCCTAACTGGTCTACTCCTCTCCAATACTCTCTCATCACCACAGCTAGGAGAGTTCTTCCAAAATGCCATGTTGGTCATGTTACCCCTACCCCACCCCTGCTTAAAGCACGTCATGGCATCACATTCTTTCAAGGTAAGGGCACAAACCCATAACTGGCCCACAGGTTCCTGCCTCATCCGGGCCTGCCTGCAGCCTCGTCTCAACGACACCTGCTTCCATTGTACCCACTCCAGCCACCCTCCTCTTCTTCTAGCCCTTCTCACATATGCGTTCATTTGCCACAGGGCCCTAGAACATTCTTCCCTTTCTTCCTGCCTCCTTAAATTCCTAGAATTAAATGTTCCAGAAGCCTCCACCTTCAGAGTTTGAAGGGTCTTTCCTCAGGGAAACCTCTCTTGACTTTCCTGAGTTATCTTCCCCCATTATATTTTGCAGGGCACTCATTTGACATGGTTTTGTGATTTTAATTAATGTCTGTCTCCCCTAGATTTGTAAACTTCTGCTCTCCACTGTATATTTCCTGCACAGCGCTGAGCTTGGCACACAGAGGCACAGCCCTGTTTATTATATCAAGGTGAATAAATTAATAAGCCCACTAATAAGGAAGTGGTTGCATATGATACACATCCTCATTATGGAACCCTAATAAGCAGCTGTTAACAAGAATGAGACATCTATGGGGTGCCTGGGTGGCTCAGTGGGTTAAGCCGCTGCCTTCGGCTCAGGTCATGATCTCAGGGTCCTGGGATCGAGTCCCGCATCGGGCTCTCTGCTCAGCAGGGAGCCTGCTTCCCTCTCTCTCTCTCTCTGCCTGCCTCTCTGTCTACTTGTGATCTCTGTCAAATAAATAAATAAAATCTTTAAAAAAAAAATGAGACATCTATATTTACTAATATGGAATGATGTTCATGACATAGTATTGATTAAAAGCTGTACATCACACAACAGTATGCAAACTATGATTAGTTATTTTTTTACATCCTATCTTTTTTTTTTAAGATTTTATTTATTTATTTGACAGAGAGAGAGATCACAAGTAGGCAGAGAGGCAGGCAGAGAGAGGAGGAAGCAGGCTCCCTGCCGAGCAGAGAGCCTGATGTGGGGCTTGATCCCAGGACCCTGGGATCACGACCCGAGCTGAAGGCAGAGGCTTTAACCCACTGAGCCACCCAGGCGCCCCTACATCCTATCTTTATCACACACACACACACAAAAAAACAACCTCTGGGGGTGCCTGGGTGGTGTAGTTGATTAAGCATCCAACTTTTGGGGCACCTGGACGGCTGAGTCGTTAGCGTCTGCCTTTAGCTCAGGTCATGATCCCAGGGTCCTGGGATCGAGCCCCACATCAGGCTCCCTACTCAGGGGGAAGCCTGCTTCTCCCTCTCCCACTCCCCCTGCTTGTGTTCCCTCTCTTGCTGTGTCTCTCTATGTCAAATAAATAAATAAAATCTTTAAAAAAAAAAAAAAGCATCCAACTCTTGGTTTCAGCTCAGGTCGTGATCTCAGGGTCATGAGATTGAGTCCCATGTCAGGCTCCACACTCAGCGTGGAGTCTGCTTCGGATTCCCTCTCCCTCTCCCTCTGCCCCACCACACCCTATGTGCTCGCTCTCTCTCTAATAAATAAATAAATCTTAAAACAAACAAAAAAACCCTCTGTGTGCATTTATATGTGTGTATGTGTTTAAAGGGCCTACAACACCAGCAACCAACTGCTTACCCTGGTTTCGCTGGAGAATGGGAGTAAGACAGGTTAGAGAAAAATAGGAGAACAATTTCTACTCATAAATCTCTTGCTGCTTTGACTTTTTTCAATGGCCATGTGGTATCATTGTAATGATTTTAACAATACCATTTTTAAAAATAATGAGGCAATTCCCTGAAGTTTAGGAAATGGTTTCTAAACACAGCAAAAAATAAAAATAATAACAATTACTTTGTACAGGGTTCCTCAACAATAGCACAGTTCCAGAAGCCAGCACACCCGTAGCTCGGAACTTCAGTCTAGCATAGCCTGTGACAAAGATGCCAAAGGAAGAGAATAATTAGACATGCCAGCATTCGTTTGCTTAATTTGGGTCTTCCCTTCACATGACTTTTATAAACAATAAATATTTTAAAAAATCACTGCTCTTCGATTCACTTAAATGATCTGAGAAAGAAAATAAGTGAAAGAAATTATAGCGTCAATGTTTCTAAGGTTCATTTTTTTTTGTTGAATACAAGTGCTTATGCAAAGACACCTTTATTTCTCTTCGCTTGTTGAATAATAGATAAATCTTCCATGGTCTTTACCACAGCGCCAAGAGACAAGCTAGCTTCCTAAAGTCACACAGATTGTGGAAGGAGCAGGGACAGATACACTGGCGATGTGTGGACAAGATGACCCCACAGCTAATAGCACAAAACCTCCCTTGGGTTGCTGGGAGAAGTGTGTGCAGGTGGACAGACCCACGGTTAGTGACAAGGAAGAGGAAGGTGCGTAGGCGTGATTTCTCCAGCAGCCAGCCTGTGAGGAAGAGCTGGGGAAGGTCTGTGAATATGGAATAAATGCTGTCTCTTGGAGCCGCACTGATTCTTTTTCCAGACTAATGGCTCAGATGGTGGAACAACCAAACGGTGACTAAAATAGGAGTCGAATGCTTTTCAAATCAAATCATTCCAATGAAGCAGGGACACGGCAAGCAGAGGGCAGGTCATTAGGGGTTCTAACCAATACTTGTTAAACACAAAGAAATTCGCTCTCCTTAATGACTGCCTCTTTCAGTCTAAGTCATTTTGACATTAGTGAGCTGAGGACAATCGATCATTATGGCCAGGGACACCTAGTGATCAGCTCTGAACAGAGGGAAAGGTAGCTCCCAGCTGGGCCTGTGTACCTTTCCCGACCCTGATTCCTCTCTCTTCTCTCCTGGGATCTGTCCAGCTCATCTTCAATTATCCCACAGGGTGTCAGGAAATTTTTAAATTAGACTCAGAGTTGGTGTCTTGATATTTTTGAAAACAAACTTTCATTTAAATATAAAATAGTTCATTTTAAGAAGAAATAAGGTTGGGGGGGAAGCAGGTAAGGAGAGGCATACCATTAAATGGAAACTCAGGGCAGGCAGCTCCCAGAAAGCACGTAAGAGGTGCAACATGGGCCTGCGCCTCACAGAAGCACGACGTGGGCCCGCAACAGATGCAAGGGTGGTTTCCCCTCCCCCTCCTTCTGCTACTTTCTTGCTTTCAAATCCTTTCCCCAAATGATCACTTCCTATTTTACAATTCAGTTTTTTCCCAAAGCTTTTTTGGTGAGGAGATCCTGAGAAGAGAGTTGTTTCTAAACGGCCTGAGGTGCTTATCAGCAAACAAAGCCTCTTCCCCCATTCACTGGAAGAAGACCTCATCGAGACTAAAAAAGTACACCCAGCCCTGTGGTGTCCGCTGTCCATTTCCGCACCACCCCACCACTCTCCTTTGGGGGAATTATCATCATGGAGCGGAAGGAGGAGAGAAGAGAGTTAAGCACGGAGAAATTAGAGGACTTCACCTCACAGAGCACAGACTGTGGGCAGAGACTGGAGCTACTTCAACCTGAGCAGGGCACTCTACTCACACTCTCTGTTCTCTTCTCTGAACGGATTCACTTAGATGTGAGGGTAATACGTTGTGTTTTTTAAAACATTTTTTTATTGTGATAAAGTATATGTAACATAGAAAATGACCATTTTAGGACCACCTGGGTGGCTCAGTCAGTTGAGCATCTGCCTCTGGCTCGGGTCATGATCTCAGGGTCCTGGGATCAAGCCCTGCGTTGGGCTCCCTGCTCAGCGGGGGTCCACTTCTCCCTCTTTCTTGCTCCTCTCCCCAGCTTATACTCAATCTCTCAAATAAATAAAATCTTTTTTTAAAAATGACGATTTGGGGGCGCCTGGGTGGCTCAGTGGGATGACCTTCTGCCTTCAACTCAAGTCATGATCTCAGGGTCCTAGGATTGAGCCCCGCATCTGGCTCTCTGCTCAGTAGGGAGTCTCCTTCCCCATCTCTCTCTGCCTGCCTCTCTGCCTATGATCTTTCTCTGTCAAATAAATAAATAAAATCTTTTTTTAAAAACAATGATTTTAACCATTTTTAAATGGACAGTTCAGTGACATTAAGCATATCCGTACTCACGCAACCATCACCACCATCCATCTCAAAAATGTTTTCATCTTCCCAAACTGAACCTCTGTTCTCACTAAACAATAACTCCCCATTGTGTCCTCCCCTAGTCCCTGGCAACTACCATTCTACTTTCTATCTCTATGAATCATCTCAGTATCTCCTATGAGTGGAATCATACACCTTTATCCTTTTGTGACTGGCTTATGTCACTTAGCATAGTGTCTTCAAGGTTCATCTCTGTTGTAGCATGTGTCAGAACATCCTTTCTTTTTCAGACCAGATAACAATCTATTGTTTGGGTGTTACCATATTCTGTGTACCCACTTACCTGCTGATGGACATTTGGGTGGTTACCAAGGTGATGTATTCTTACGTACTTATTCCCACAATTTAGACTTGCAGATAATTTAAAATCAATTCCATTTATTGAGTATTTAATAAGGGTCACTCATGGTGCTAGGAATTGTGAGAGTACAAAGGTGATTCAGGCATGGTACCTGCTCTCGAGGAACATTGGGGAAGGAGGAAAGAAAGAAGTAAAGGAGATAGCATCCGCTAATAGCTCACCATGCACCAGGAACTTTGCCCAATCACTGCACGTATTGCTCATGGCAACATTATGGGGTAGATATTGTAACATCTACTTTACAGTGAGAAAAGGAGTTCTTGCGAACCTTCAGTAACAACCTCCAAAGTGGCGAGACTGGGATTCAAACCCACATCTTAGATGCGGAATGCTGTGTTCATTCTACTAGATCAGCTGTTCCCTTGGGTGCAAGGCAGAATGTGACAAATCCTGGGGGAAAAGCTACAGGAAGGTGGAAAAGAAGAAATGACCACCCTCCTGAGGTGACAGCCTCGTTCGTGGCAGAGGTCAATCCTGGAGGTCAGGAGGGCTTATGTTTGACGGAGATAAGGGAGTAGAGGAAACTGTTGCAGCAGAGCAAAGGAGGGTTGGAAGGAAATGTAAGTGCAGACGGAGGGGCCGGAGGGATGTAACATAAAGTAGAGCGGGGCAAAATCGAGGACATTAAAGAATGCTAGCTCGAAGAGTCTGAACTCCGCCAGGTAGACAATGGGAAGCCATTGCAGGTTTTGAGTAAAAACAAAGACATAGCTGTACTTTGGAAAGGTCACATGGGAACAGTGTATCACAAGGATGGAGGCGTGGTGGTAGTTTAAAGGTGGGAAAGCCAGTGAGGAAGTTACTGAAATTAGCAGATGAGACATAATTAGGCAGAATGGAAAGAGGATATAGAGGTCAGAGCTATCTTAGAGGTGGGGACAACAGAACCAGGGCACTGATGCTTTCTGAACAGGACGACCAGACATCCCACTTTGCTTGGCACATCTGCCTTCCTGGTTTAACGACTAATAGCATCCTTTCACTCCCAAAGACATCCAAGTTAGGGCAATAAAGCATATGTCACACTAATTAAGAGGAATAAGAAAACAGAATCAAAGGCAACCCTCAAAGATTTTGAACGCAGATTAATAAGGAAAGTGGTAACACCTTTAGAAGCACAGGAAGGAAATGAGGTTTTTTGGAGAGATGATGAGTTTGGATTTGGACGCTCTGAGTTGACTGCTGAGGTGAGGATTTATTTAAGGGAGATAAGCACCTTGCCCGTGGATTTGCGCTGTATCACATGAAGGAAGGCATCATTGACCTAAAAAATTAAAAAAAAAAAAAAATGTGGTCACACTTGCATATTTCAACAAATAGTGGCTGGTAGTTTGAGTCTTAAAATAGCTCAAATATTAAGACTGTCTCCAATGAACTATATATAGCTGACTATGCAATACTAACTAAATAATTAATCACCACAAACTCAAGGGGAAAAAATAACATTTAAGAATAACCCAACCTTGGAATTTTTCTGTCTCAAGTATGGTTTTCAATGTTGTCAGATAAATGATACCAGGTAAAAAGTCCTCAGGGCTGTCCATACTCTATGGTAATACTTCTGTGTGTTCTAGTTTTTGAAAGAATACAGCCCCTGCCAGAAGAATCGATAGTTTAATATTATGCAATTTTTATCTTTTTATTAAAATTGTCCTGTTTCCAGTGCAACCAAAATTGCAATCTATCTCAAATCCTATTTTTCTAGAAGTACAAGGTTATAAAACATAAATAAAGAAGCAGCCACAGTCATCAAGACAGTGTGATACAGGTGAAAGAACAGATAAACAGATCAATAGAACAGATTAGAGCCCAAAAACAGACCCAACCAAATACAGGCAACTGATTCTTAACAAAAGAGCAAAGGGAATCCAATGGAGAAAGGACAGCCTTTTCAAGAAATGGTGCTAGAACTTACTAAACATCCATATGCACAAGAAATCAATCAAGACGCTCTCCCTACATCTTTCACAAAAATTAACTCAAAATGAATCTTACACCTATATGTAAAAGGCAAAACTATAAAAGTTTCAGAAGAAAACAGGAAAAAAAAAATCCACATCACCTTGGATCTGGCAGTGAGAACCAAAGCACGATCCATAAAAGAAAAAAACTGGTAAGTTGGACATCATAAAATTATAAACTCTGCTCTGCAAAAAGCCCTCGGGAGAATGAGAAGACAAGCCACAGTCTGGGAGAAAAATCTTTGTAAAATGCATGCCTCATAAAGAACTTGTATCTAAAATATACAAAGAAGTCTTAAAACTCAACAATAAGGGACGTCTGGTGGCTCAGTCAGTTAAGCCTCTGCCTTCAACTCAGGTCATGATCCCAGGGTCCTGGGAGAGAGTCCCACATCGGGCTCCCTGATCAGTGGGGAGCCTGCTTCTCTCTCTCTCTGTGTGTCTGTTGCTCTGCCTACTTGTGCTCTCTCTCTGTCAAATAAATAAACAAAATCTTAAAAAAACAAACAAACAAAACTTAATAAGATGGGGTGCCTGGCTGACTCAGTCAGTGGAGTGTGTAACTCTTGATCTTGGGTTTGTCCTAAGTTCAAGCCCCACCTTGGGTGTGGAGATGACTTAAAAATAAAATCTTGATTTTTGAAAAACTCAATAATAAGAAAACAAACAACTCAATTAAAAAGCAGCAAAAAATCTGGACAGACACCTCATCCATAAAGACAGACAGATGGCCAAAAAGCACATGAAAAGATGTTCAATGTCATCTGTCATTAGAACAATGCACTCAGAAACAAAATACCCCCACACACCTATCAGAACAGCTAAAATCCAGAACCCTGACAACAGCAGATGCTGGCAAGGATCTAGAACAACAGGAACTTTTGATTCATTGCTGATGGGAATACAAAATGGTACAACCACTTTGGAGGACAATTTGATAGTTTCTCACAAGGCTAAACATATTCTTTTTTTTTTTTTTTTTTAAGATTTTATTTATTTATTTGAGAGACAGAGATCACAAGTAGGCAGAGAGGCAGGCAGAGAGAGAGGAGGAAGCAGGCTCCCCACAGAGCAGAGAGCCCGATGCAGGGCTCGATCCCAGGACCCTGGGATCATGACCTGAGCCGAAGGCAGAGGCTTTAACCCACTGAGCCACCCAGGTGCCCCAAGGCTAAACATATTCTTACCATGTGATTCAGCAATCACATTCCTAGGAAATAAACTGAAAACTTAGGTCCACACAAACGTTTATAGCACCTTTATCCACAATGGTCAATGCTCGGAAGCAACCAAGATGTCCTTCAGTACGTGAATGAGTAAACAAACTGTGGTACATCCGAGCAAAGGAATATTATTCTGTGATAAGAAGAAATGAGCGATCAAGCCATGAAAAAACATGGGACAATCTTAAGTGCAGTGTTAAGTAAAAAAGACAGTCGGAAAAGGATGCATACTATATGATTCCAGCTATATGACATTCGAGAAAGGCTGCAACTCTACAGACAGTAGGAAGATCAGTGGCGGTCAGGGGTTGGGGTGAGGAGCAGGGGTGAATATGTGGAGCCCTGGGGATTCTTTAGAGCAGTAAATCTATTCTGTATGATATTGTAATGATGGACACATGGCACTACACATTTGTTTTGGCAAAACCTACAGAACTGTATAGCACAAAGAGTGAGCTCTAATGTAAGCGATGGACTTCAGTTAATAATAATGTATCAATATTGGTTTATCAATTGTAGCAAATGTACCACAAATGCAAGATGTCAACACCAGTGGAGGGGCACCTGGGTGGCTCAATTGGTTAAGCATCTGCCTTTGGCTCAGGTCATGATCTCAGGATCCTGGGATGGAGACCCGCATCGGGCTCCCTGCTCAGTGGGGAGCCTCTTCTCCCTCTCACTCTCCCTCTGTGCTCTCTCTCTGCCTCTCTCTCCCTCTCTAAAATAAATAAATAAATAAAATCTTTAAAAAAAAAGATGTTAACTAGGGAAACTGGATGGTGGGAGAAGGAATATATAAGAATATTCTACATTTTCTGTTGAATTTTTCTATAAACCTAGAAGTGCTGAAAAAGCACAGTCTCTTAATATTTAAAAAATAATAAATGCAAAAAATTAAAATGGAAAAATGCGAAGAATGGAGGAAAATATAAGTGTAATTATTTACATATAATAATCTACATAGAAAAACCAACCAAAGCAATGGACAAGCAAATAAGAGAGATCAGCAAGATTGTAAGGGATGAGATCGGCTAACAAAAATTACTGACATCTCTCTGTATCAAAATAATCAACTAGGAAATATAACAGAAATAAAATAAAAATAAAAATAAAATTGTCTTCTCAAAGGCAACAGAAACAGTAAAGTACTATAATTAACATAACTAAGAATGATCCACAAGACTTTATGGAGAAAAACTTTAAAATCTACTTAAAAACATGAAGGATCTGAATAAATGGTAATATAACCCTGTTTATGAAATAAGACAACTTAACATTATAAAAATATCAATACCTCCCCAAATTAATCTAAAAAGCCAATGCAGGGGCGCCTGGGTGGCTCAGTGGGTTAAGCGTCTGCCTTTGGCTCAGGTCATGATCCCAGGGTCCTGGGATGGAGCCCCACATTGGGCTCCCTGCTTGGCAAGGAGCCTGCTTCTTCCTCTCCCCTCCCCATCCCCTGCTTGTGTGCTCTCTCTCTCTCGCTATTTCTCTTTCTCTCAAATAAATAAATTTTTTTTAAAAAACCACAAAATTTACCTAAAAGGATAAAGATTCACAAAAAACTAAATCAAATTTTTTAAAAACTAAGGTGGAAGAGTGACACTTCCAGATATTAACACATACTTCAAAGCTATAAAGATAAAAAACAGTATTATATTATTATAGGAACAGAAATCTGAACTGAAGAAATAGAAGAGAAAGCAGAGTGTATCTGGGAACTTGAAGGTAGCACCACAAATCAATGGAGAAACAATGAACTATTTGGTCCAGGATAACTAGATCACTACAAGGGGAAAAATAAAACTTGGTTACCTAATTTATATCTAATACAGAGGTAACTTAAGATGAATTAAATCCTTAAGTGTAAAATACAAGTATAATGTTAGTGGAGAGGAGCACCTGGGTGACTCATTCAGTTAAGCAGCCAACTCTTGATTTCAGCTCAGGTCATGAACAGGGTCCTGGGATCAAGCCCCGCATCGGGGTCCATGCTCCGTTGAGAGTCTGCTTGAGATTTTCTCTCTCCCTCTCCCTCTGCCCCTCCCCCTGCTCATGAGTGCTCTCTCTCTCTCTCTTTCAAATAAATAAATCTTTAAAAATAGAAAAAAAGTTAGTAGAGAAAAATAGAGAAGATCACTGTGGCCCAGATATGAAAAAGAACTTTTTAAACATGTCCCAAAGTGCACTAACCCACAAGGCAAAATATCAATGTGTTTGATTACATTAAATCGAGACACGGGTGATAGAGAAATGACAAATTCGGAAGGACAGACTTTTCCAAAGTCTCAAACTAACGTTCAGAACCTTGCTACTCACAAGGTGGTTCAAGGACCATAGGCTTCTGCATTATCTGGGAGCTTATTAGAAATCCACAATCTGGGGCACCTGGGTGACTCAGTGGGTTAAAGCCTCTGTCTTCGGCTCAGGACATGATCCCAGAGTCCTGGGATCGAGCCCCAAGTCGGGCTCTCTGCTCAGCAGGGAGCCTGCTTCCTCCTCTCTCTCTCTCTCTCTCTCTCTGCCTGTCTCTCTGCCTACTTGTGATCTCTGTCTGTCAAATAAATAAAATCTTAAAAAAAAAAAAAAGCCTCTGCCTTCAGCTCAGGTCATGATCTCAGGGTCCTGGGATCGAGCCCTGCATTGGGCTCTCTGCTCAGCGGGAAGCCTGCTTCCCTTCCTCTCTCTCTGCCTGCCTCTCTGCCTACTGTGATCTCTGTCTGTCAAATAAATAAATAAAATCTTAAAAAAAAAAAAAGAAAGAAAGAAAGAAAGAAATCCACAATCTTGGGGCACCTGGGTGGCTCAGTGGGTTAAGCCTCTGCCTTCAGCTCAGGTCATGATCTCAGGGCCCTGGAATCGAGCCCCCGCACTGGGCTCTGTGCTTGGCGGGGACCTTGTTTCCCCCTGTCTCTCTGCCTGCCTCTCTGCCTACTTGTGATCTTTCTGTGTCAAATAAATAAATAAAATCTTTAACCAAAAAAAAAAAAAAAAAAAAAAAGGAATGCACAATCCTGAACCCCCTTCCACCTTCAATGAATCATAATCTGCATCTTAACAAGATCCCCAGGTCTCCATACACACATTAAAATCTGCAAACGACAGATTACACAAGGAACTTTTGCAAATTAGTAAGAAAGAGGCAGGAAGCCCCGTAGAAAACTGCATGAAGGCTTTAAATTGCTAAACTCGAATGTTTACCAAATCTATAACGAGATGCTTACATTGATTAGAAATCAGGGAAATGCAAATTAAAATAATAACATGCCACTTAATGCCTACTGGTTTGGCAAAAATCAGAAAGTAGGACAATGCTATGTAGCAACAGGGTGGTGAAAAAAGAATTGGCACGTACCCTGGCACTGCTGGCAGGGGGCATAAACTGATCAAGTCATCCTGGAGAGCACTTTGCTGTCAAATTAAATATGCATACATCCTGTGACCCAACTACCCTACCCCCGGGAAAATACTCCCAAAGCAACTTTGCACAAGTCCCAACTGTGAGACTGCGGACGCTAGTGCCGATTACGGTGGCAGGGAATCAGGTCAACCCCAGCGTGCATCACTGGGAAGCAGAGGTGTAAACCACGGCAGGGGCACACCACGGCCCCCCTGGCAGCAGTGGGAAGCAATGAACTGGAAACAGCACCAGCAACAGAGGTGAGTCTCAAAAAGACAGCACTGAGTGAGAAATGAAGAAATAGAATAAGGTCTACAGCACAACCCTCTGCTGTTATTTATCCGTGTAACTTGAAAATAAACGACCATTGGGGATGCCTGGGTGGCTCAGTCCATTGAGCGGCTGCCTTTGGCTCAGGTCATGATCTCAGGGTCCTGGGATCGAGTCCCACATCGGGCTCCTTGCTCCGCAGGGAGACTGCTTCTCCCTCTGCCTCTACCTGCCACTCTGCCTGCCTGTACTCTCTCTATCTCTCTGACAAATAAATAAATAAAATCTTAAAAAAAAAAAAAAGAATATATAAAAAAATAAAATAAAAATAAAAAAAATAAACAGGCATACAAAAAATGATATGTTTTACAAGGACATATAAATCCAAGGACATGTACCAACACACTACAGAGAGTGAGTCTGAGGAGAGGAGAAAGAGGGGAGGATGGTAGTGGGCAGCGAGGATAAAGGGAATAAGGAAATACGGACATCCAGAAATACACTAACGAAGAAACAAAAGATGGTCCAACAATGCACATGTGCGCTGAAATAAGAAATTTGAATAACCATCCCTTCCCCCTTGAAATCCTTCCCCCAAAGCATAGAAAAAAGTAATTAAATAAAAATAAGCAGAGAAACCCATCAATCAGTCAAACAAATCAATTCTCTGCAGCACAAAATCCGTTTTCAAAAACATCTGCCTTGCGGGTCTTTGTGCCTTACAGAGACCTTTCCAGTCCATGCAAATTTAGACCTACTCAAAGGAGGGGGAAGAGGTCTAAGACGCACATTTTGAAATACGCATCCCTGCCCTGTCGATCACCATCACTCCCCTCACTTGGAGGCACAGCTCAGGTGACTCACAGCTGCATCTCTTCCTGTCAGTTCGAAGCCCCTTGTTTCCAGAGATCTGTCACAGCCCTACGACAGAAAATACTCGGGAAAGCAAGCATGACTCGAGAGAGTGATACTTCTTGTACCTGGCATCCCAGAGAAATGAGGAATCTCCTAACAAGCAAATCTTGACATAAAAAGAAAGTTGTCCCTTTCAATGCTAGAGCTTCTTTTTAATCATTTTGCATATAAATATTTATAAAAATGCAGCACACATTTACCTCACTTCTCTGAAAGATAACATTGGGGGAAAGCATAAGTTTTTTTGCCTGGGTGGCTCCGTGGGTTAAAGCCTCTGCCTTTGGCTCAGGTCATGATCCCAGGGTCCTGGGATCGAGCCCCACACGGCATCGGCTCTCTGCTCGGCAGGGGGCCTGCTTTTCCCCTCTCTCTCTGCCGGCTGTGGTCTCTGTCAAATGAATGGATGAAATCTTTGGGGGAAAAAAAAAAAAGAACTGAATGTTTAGTAAGTGTGATAAGGCTCTGAGTGAGAAACTAAGAAGGGAAGTGCAGGGCCTGAGACCAGAGTTTTTGACAGCTAATTCAGATGCCTGGGGACATTTTCCTCCTTCTGCATTCTCCCCGGAGAGGGAGGCTGGCTGCTCCATGCCCATCCCCAGAGAGACCCACAGGCTGTTCCCAGAACCCTCCCCACCGAGGGTGAAGCCATAATTAAATTTGTCTCTGGGGATATGCAACCCGGAATCTGGGGGCAGGGTGAGGATATTGCTTTTGTTTTGGGTTCCGCTGCTGGAATTTTTAATTAGCTTATCAAGCAGGACTAATCAGAGTAAGCTATAGCTCCCGAAATACATGATGCTGACTCATGGCTCCTTAGAAACCATCCCTTCCCCCCATCATAACCCTGTCCTGAGAGCTTCCCGACAAAACAAATTCCTTAAGTCTTAGTTTTTATTGACTGGCATACAGAATGTACCCCATGAAAGCTGATGAATAAAATGAACTCATGAATGAATGAATATACCCAGACTCAGTGGGCTTGTTTTTAAAGGGAAAAATGTTTAGTTAGTGATACACAGTCCCAGTTGAATTATATTTATCATGTCATTGCTCTGATTACAAGTTGATATGAATCTTCTTTGAGAAGTCAGTCAATGCATTTTACCAAAAAAGAGACACAGCTGACAAATAAGCATATGAAAAGATACTCGAGATCATTATTCAAGAGAGAAATGCAAATTAAACCCACAATCCGATACCACCAGATACCTACTGGAAGGGCTAAAATGAAGGAAAACGACCTGACAGTATGAAATTCTGGCCAACAATACTGTTGGTGGGGATGAAAAATAAAACCACCACCCTGAAACTCACTTGGTAGTTCATTAAACGTTAAATATAGCAAAACGTTAAATAGTAGCAAATCATTACAAACAAAATCCCCAGCGTACAAAAAGATAATGCATGCTGGAGCACCAGTGTCTCACCCAGAATATGCCAAGAAATAGAAAACCCAGATGCTACATGTGGGCTTTGGTAGGAATGCAGTAACAGTGGCCGTGTCTTCAAAACCTGGGTGGTAGAGACGGCATTGGAAACACTTGTAGCAAGGCAAGAAGAGAGAGCAGCGGACACAGTCAAGGGTGCCTCTTCCTGAGAAGCATCGATAACTGGCATTTGTATGATTCTGCATAGATCTCCTTTAAACTGACGTTCTTGGGGCGCCTGGGTGGCTCAGTGGTCATGATCTCAGGGTCCTGCATCAGGCTCTCTGATCAGCAGGGAGCCTGCTTCCCACCCCCCTCTCTGCCTGCCTCTCTGCCTACTTGTGATCTCTGTCTGTCAAATAAATAAAGAAAATCTTTAAAAAATAAAATAAAATAAAATAAACTGACGTTCTTATCTAATGATGTTAACTAGGGGCCATTGGAGACTGGGGGGAATAAACCTGCTCTGTAAATAAAGCCAACTATATGTCTATGCAAATTTATTAGAAGTTAAGCATATGGTTAGCACATGATGCAGAAATCCCAGTCCTAAAATTAAAAAAAAAAAAAAAAAAAAAAAAAGTCTGCAGAGCACTTGAATGTGAATGTTTATACAAGGTTTGTATGTAATCACCAAAAACTAAAAATAATCAAATTATTAATTGATAAATGAAAAAACAAGTTGTGGAACACCTACACAATGAAACACTCTTCAGCAGTTAAAAAAAAAAAAAAAAGAACAAATTACTGACATATGCAAAACCATGGGTGGGGTGCCTGGGTGGCTCGGTTGGTGAGGTGTCTGCCTTCAGCTCAGGTCATGATCCTGGGGTCCTCAGATCGAGCCCCATGTTGGGCTCCCTGCTCAGAGAGTCTGTTTCTCCCTCGCCCTCTCCTCCCCTCATGCTTGCTCTCTTTCTCTCTCTAATAAATAAAAATTTTAAGATTTTATTTATTTATTTGACAGAGAAAAACAAGAGAGAGAAGGGAACGAGAGAGGGAACAAAAGCAGGAGGAGGAGAGGGAGAAGCAGAATTCCCACCAAGCAGGGAGCCCAATGGGGGCTCAATCCCAGGACCCTGGGATCATGACCTGAGCAGAAGGCAGATGCTTAAAGACTGAGCTATCCAGGAGCCTCTCTAATAAATAAAATATTGGGGGGGGGGGAAACATGGGTAAGCCTCCGAAGAATTACGCAAGGTTTGAAAGAAGCTAGACCGAAAAGACCACCTCGTGTATGAGTCCATTTATATGACAGTCTGGAAAAGGTGAAACTTTGTCAAAGGGGCTGTGGGCTAGGAAACGGGGATTGGTGACAAGGGGCACAGGGGCCCCTTTCAGAGTGATGGAAACGTTCTATATCTTGATTGCAGTGGGGTGGTTACATGACTTTATGTGTTTGTCAAAGCTTGGAGTGAATTTTACTAAATGTAGATGACAGCTCAATAAACCTAACTTTTAAAAAAAAGTCAAGTCACATATTATAAAACCCAAATATAAAGATATCTTTATCTAAAACTAAGTGTCAGCCTGGGTTCCTTAGAAAATAAAGCCTAGTCAAAGTATACACCGTAGAGGCACATGGGTGGCTCAGTATGTTAAGCATTCGACTCTTAATTTCAGCTCAAGTCATGATGTCAGGGTTGTGGGATCAAGCCCCAGGTCGGGCTCTGTGCTTAGCAGGGACTCTCCTTGGGATGCTCTCTCTCCCTTTCTCTTTCTTTCTCAAACAAATAAATCTTTGGGGGAAAAAAAAAAGTACACCTTAAGGCTTCACTGCAATCCAAGGGAGGCAAGGGTGAGGGAAAAGGTGAAGAGAATCAAGGAAGGAGGTGTGTGTTACTGATCCAGAACCAGACACGGCTCCGGGGGACGTGTCCAGAGAGGCCATATAGAGCCCGCTGCGTGTCGACATACTCCATCAGGAGGAGCAAAGACAGCAATTTGTCTTGTCTTTCATTTGTCAAATCCTTCTTCCTTGGGGTAATGCAATCAGGAAGTTGGTGGGGAGTTTACCCCAAGGAAGATTTCTGGGGAAGCCAGCGAGCGCTTCAACAGGTCCTTGGGCTCAGAACTGTTCACCAGGGCCACAGCAGCTCCCACCAGGAAGAGCACAGTGGAGGCCCTGCCGAGAATCAGCCCTCCCACCAGGGAGAGCGTGCGACCACAAGTATTAGGAGATGGGACTTAGGGACAGGGTCTGACTGTATGATGGCAGGCAACAGTGGTGTGAGCCATCACTAGAGAGAGGTGACAAGGGGCCAGGACCTGGGGCGTATGTCACTGGCAGATATGGAGAGCCCCATGAACTCGATCTGGAGGAGTGAACACAAATTAGTACATTCTCTAAACTTAGACAGTAATTTAATTTTTTTAAGATTATTTATTCATTTATTTATTTATTGGACAGAGAGAGATCACAAGTAGGCAGAGCAGCAGGCAGAGAGAAAGGGGGAAGCAGGCTCCCTGCTGAGCAGAGAGCCCTATGCAGGGCTCAATCCCAGGTCCCTGGGATCATGACCTGAGCCGAAGGCAGAGGCTTAACCCACTGAGCCACCCAGGTGCCCCAGAGAGTAATTTAATTTTTAAGAATATTTCACAGATATACCCAGGAAACTTCAAGTAAACAATTTCACTCTATCAAATTTATTCATGTGGTGACCTCACCTGACTTTTATATGACAATCAAATTCAGATCTCTGAGGTGTAAGTCCTATGTCTGGATGAGACGTGTGTGAGTATCTCTCTACAGAAAGCAGACTTGGTGCCTCTGCATAAGGCCATACCCTGGACAGATCAGGGGGCTCGTGCATGGCCCGTCCATCAGGGCACAGATACCACACTTCAGAAAATAATAAATTCGAATTAAAATTCAAAATCTAAAGACTGTGTCTCTAATCCTGCCCATGAAATGTCCACGCAAATGTGTTATAGTTCACGGGACCTGAAAAAGCTCAACTCTGTATATTTATAACAGCCCGGTATGTTCCTTTACACAATATAGTCAGTGTCTGCTATGTGCCTTTACATGTGTTATCTTATTTAATCTTCACAACGACCTTAGTAGGCAGAGTACATAACCGCCCCCACTACAGATGAGGAAACTCAAGCATACAGACGTGAGTAATTTGCCCATAGCCAGGTAAGTGGTAGGGCCAGGATCTGCATGCAGGAGGTCTGAACTGAGAGCCTTCTACTCTCAGTCAGTCATTCCACACACACACGAGTACCTGCCGGGAGCTGGAGACAAGGAGATGCATGGCCCCTGCCCACATGAAGTTCATGGTCTATGGGAATGACAGGCACTGAACTATCACAGGCAGACAAAGAAAAGGCTCAGAGTGCTTCGGGAGCTCATATCTCGTGCCTATCAGACAGGCTAGGGAACAAAGTATGTAGTCATTAACATCAACTATCAAAGTCAAATCTATAAGCCCATATGTTCAGGAGAAAAGAAAGCTAGGAAGCACTGGTATCCGTGGTTATTGTATATATATATTTGTGTATATATATGCACAGTCATTTTCAGAGTCCAGGCAGGTTCCGATAAATAATTTTTTCTCATAGTTAACAGATTTACATGAAAAATATTAACCGGGTTGAGTGAAATTAACTATATACATTCATTTAATCATCTTCACTTAAAAAAAATATATATATATATATAAAATCTGGTTGTGCCTGGGAAAGTTCAAGACTCCTGGCAGTTTGAACTGTAAGACAGCTCTTTCATATAGATAATTCTCTGATGGATGGACAAACTTCATACTCGAGAAGAAGGTTTCTAAGAAGCAACTTCCTGGCTTATTTGAGGGGAGAGTCCAACATAGACGTAAGGAGCTCAATTCTGGTGTCAGAACAATCTGGACTGGATTCCAGCTCTGCCACTTACTACATAATACCAGGTAGTCTTGATTTCTTCTTCTGTAAAATGTGAAAAAAAACGGTTCAGGGGCACCTGGGTGGCTCAGTGGGTTAAAGCCTCTGCCTTCGGCTCAAGTCATGATCCCAGGGTCCTAGGATCAAGCCCTGCATCCGGCTCTCTGCTCAGCAGGGAGCCTGCTTCCCTTCCTCTCTCTCTGCCTGCCTCTCTGCCTACTTGTGATCTCTGTCAAATAAATAAATAAAAATCTTAAAAAAAAAAAAAAAGCGGTTCATAGCTCAAGGGACCATTATGAAGATGAAAAGAGAAAATGCATGTCAAGTGCTTAGCACTATTCTTGACCTACAGCACGCACCTAAGGCATGAGAACTGCCACTTCTATTCCTAGTCCTTTAAATAGTTGACATACGGGAAAAAGAGAGAGAGAGAAGAAATCGTAAATGGAGGGGGTGTGAATGAGATGAAATGGTTAGAGAGAATGGCCCCATCAGAGAGCCCAGGGATAGCAGGAAGGTCAGCAGAATGGGAAGAATCAGATTAACCCCGTCTGCAGAGCCCACATTGGAAAGGAGCAGAACAAATGGAAGCTGACAGGAGGTTAGTAATTAGATAGTTCATTCATGTTTAAGAGAAGAGAGAACTTTAGTGTGAGTGATTAAAGCAATAATTCAGGGATGCCTGGGGGGCTCAGTCAGTTAAGCGTCTGCCTTCAGCTCAGGTCATAATCCCAGAGTCCTGGGATCGAGTCCCACATCAGGCTCCCTGCTCAGTGGAGCCTGCTACTCCCTCTGCTTGTGCTCTCTCTCTCTCTCTCTCTGACAAATAAATAAATAAAATCTTTTAAAAAATAAATAAAAATTTTAAAAATAAATAAAACAATAATCCCAATCTGGCTTCTCTCCTGCCTGAGCAGCACCTGGGACAGGTCAGTGGGGAGAAGAGGCGGTTCAGACTAGCCAGCGTTGCACGCCTGTCCTAATTGTCCTCATCCTCTATCAACAGGTGTACGTGAGCCGTGGGTAACGCAAATCACAGCTCGCAAGACACATGATAAAAGCCACAAGACGGAATGGGACTCAGAAATTCTTGAAACTGGTGGTCTTTAAGTTTTTAAGCCACAAAACCTCTTCACAAAAGAAAAAGATGAATGCAAAGGTAAAAATGTGCAGCTACTCAGACCCCCCGCTGTGGAGGGGGGGTCCCAGAGCCCAGGCTGCTCAGGTCTCCCCCCACTTGCCCACATCCTGGCTGGGGCCTCTCTGTAGGGAAACATGGAGATGGCAGGTCGGAAAAGACAGGAGACTTTCACCGGGCTGCAACGGGAGAAGGCAGAGCCGGAAGTAGTCGGAAGTATCCAACCAGTTTTCTGAAGGCCAGACAGGTTCTCTTTTTATCACCCGATGCAACCCTCCGGACTGACATATGAAAAAGAAGAGGAAGAAAGTAAACCATGTTTGAGAAGAATATCCCCCATTGTGGGGAAAAACATCAAAATGGAAGGCTGGTGGGCAACAAAGTCTGGCTTTGACGGGGCGGGGGGGGGGGGGGGGGCAGTAATCTGCAAATGAACAAAATGTCCCCCCATCGATGCTGATGGGAGTCACCAAAACAAGTTTTTAAACATTAACACAAATTAAACCAAAAAAAGAAAAAGAAAAGGACTTCACAGTGAATGCCTAACACATTGACATTTACAACTATATTGCATATGCATGCACACAATTACACTTTGGAGGAAGTTTAAGCCGCATTGATGGGCCTGAGGGGGAATGAAAAAAGGGAGTGAATAGCCCACAAAATTAACCACAGTGACTAATGGATGAATTACACTCCTAGGATGCAAGGCGTAATTTAGTGTTTTGTTCACAGAACTTCAGCTTAGATCATCTGGTTGGACTTGAAAGTGTCTGTTTTCTAAAATCAAAGGTCAAGTTAAATGCTTCCTTCTTAGACTGTGTGTTACAGAGTTCACAGTTCATATAAACGCGGGTAAATGATTTTCTAAAGTACCATCACTTCCCTCTGCTTAAGAAACAAGTGACGCAGGGAGAGCTCCTCCCTGGCCTGGGCAAATTCAGCCTCCCAGGTGGCTCCCTAGGCCTGAGGCGACCCCCATGCAACCCAGAAGACCTGGTGAAATCCCGTCCCCTGGCGGCCTGTGAGACCCCATTATTCTGCACTGCCTTTGTACCTTTTCATTCCATAAAAGGAGGATTTATGGAAGCCAGAGAGAACCTATCCAGTCGTTTGACACCGATTATGTCCTGGCATTTGGCCACATCACCTCCTTCAAGAGCATCTCACCTCCTCCAGCTTAAAAACTGCTCCGATGTGTGGCTGGATGCGCCCTTGCTGGCAATACTGAAGAGCCGAGGACAGGGTTCTGGAGAAGACGGGAAAGCTCTGCTCTTTGTATCGGCCCCAGTACAGCCCCATGGCTGAGATATTCTTCAAGAGCAGAAGGTTGGCTGGCACAGAAGCAATGTTTCCTCCAGCAAAACCCACCACCACGATCCTGCCCTCCCACGCCAGGCTGGGGGAAGAAAGGACAAGGAAAAGAAATTATTAAAAAAAAAAAAAAAAAAAAGGCAACACAGAAATATTCACACTCACTGGAATGGCTACTATAAAAAACAACCACCACAATAGAACATAACAAGTGTTAGTGAGGATATGGAGAAACTGGAACCCTCATGTACTCTTCATGGGACTGTATAATGGTGCAACTGGAAAACAGTATGGAGGTTTCTTAGAAAATTAAAACTAGAACTACCGTATAATCCGGCAATGCCACTCTGGGTCTATAGCCAAAATCCCTGAAAACAGGGTCTTGGAGAGAGAGCAGCACTCCTACGTTCACAGAAGCCCTATCCACTGTAGCCAAGAACGAGAAGGAACCCAAATGGCCGTCAACCGACAGACGGATAAACAAAACGTGTTCTCTACGTACAAAAGAATATTGTTATTAAACAGGAAGGAAGAGTGCCTAGGTGGCTCAGTTGGTTGAGCGACTGCCTTCGGCTCAGGTCATGATCCTGGACTTCTAGGATCGAGTCCCGCATCGGGCTCCCAGCTCCTTGAGGAGTCTGCTTCTCCCTCTGACCTTCTCCTCTCTCATGCTCTCTCTCACTCATTAAAAAAATAAAAAATAAAAAATAAAAAAAATAAACAGGCAGGAAGTGCTGTCACATGCTATGACGTGGGTGAACCTTGAGGACATTACGCTAAATGAAATAAGCAAGTCACAAAAAGACAAATACTGTATGATTCTACCTACACGAAATATCTAAAGTAGTCAGATTCATAGAAACAGAAAGTAAAATGGCGCTTACCAGGGGTTGGGTGAAGGGAGAAACAGGAATTGATGTTTAATGGGTTTAATGGGTTTAATTTTAGATTTGCCAGGTGAAAAAGTGATGGACATCTATACCACAGCAATGTAAATATACTTTACGCTACGGAACTACATAAAGATGGTTAATGTAAAAAGTGGTTAATATTGCAAATTTGACATTATGTATTTTTTCAACCACAATAAAATGTGTAGAATGAGAAAAAGCAACCTACATTAACTCACAGAGATAAAAAGCAGGTGTTAGGGGAGGTGGGGGAGGAGAGGGCCAGTTACTATTTAACAGGTAATAGAGTCTTTGCTGGGGATGGGGACACAACATTGTGAGCATACTTAATGCCCCTGAATTTTATACTTACAAATGTTTAAAATGGTAAGTATTAAGTTACATATATTTTTTTTTAAAGATTTTATTTATTTATTTGACAGAGATCACAAGTAGGCAGAGAGGCAGGCAGAGAGAGAGAGAAGGGGAAGCAAGCTCCCCGCTGCCCAAAGATCCCGATGCGGGGCTCGATCCCAGGACCCTGAGATCATGACCTGAGTCGAAGGCAGAGGCTTTAACCCACTGAGCCACCCAGGCGCCCCAAGTTACATATATTTTTACCATAACTTTTTTAATCTTTTTTTTTAAAGATTTCATTTATTTATTTGATAGAGAGATCACAAGTAGGCAGAGAAACAGGAAGAGAGAGAGAGAGAAGCAGGCTCCCCGCCATGCAGAGAGCCAAATTTGGGGGCTTGATCCCAGGACCCTGAGATCATGACCTGAGCTGAAGGCAGACACTTAACCCACTGAGCCACCCAGGCGCCCTTTATCATAACTTAAAAAAAAAAAAAAAAAAAGCAACATGCATTAAACCCCCAGCTGAGAATTCCTCTTGACCTGACAAACAGGCAGGGGTGAAGCAGCCTGTAGCACTTCGGATTCTTCAGTAGGAAAACATAAAAACAAGCTATAAGCGGGGCACTGGGGGTGGGGGGTGGGGGTCAGTAAGTTAAGAATTTGCCTTTGGCTCAGGTCATAATCCCAGGGTCCTAGGATCCAGCCCCGCATCAGGCTCCCTGCTCAGTGGGGAGTCTGCTTCTCCCTCTCCCTCTGCCTGCTGCTCCCCCTGATTGTGCTCTAGCAAATAAATAAATAAATAAAAATCTTTTTTAAAAATTTGTAAACATCTTTATATAGAATATGTGTATCTCTGTTTGGCTTTTGTTTTTTGCTTTTCTTCTTTAGAGGGAAATGAGAAGCACTTGTGATAACACTTGTGATAATTGGTTACCCATTACCCAAAAGGCAAGAGGGGCATGAGAGTTAGCAGCTCTCTGTCCTGGCTCTCCGTGGAGTCAACATCCTCCTTCCTTGGCTTCCCTGAGCATAGTACCACCCAGCACAGTGCAGGTATGCTCAGGGGCCAAAGAAGCAACTGGGACCCTTGGGTGGGTATGCTGTTCTGTCTGCTTCTGTTTCTTCAGCTTTAAACTGAGATAAACCAAAAAATTGCACTTGCCAGGATGACAGGAGAAGTAAAACCAGTATTAATGGAACACTCCAGAGTCCCTGGTTAAAAACAGAGTGAGAACCGGTGTGAATACAACATTCCCACTAAAACTCGCTGGCTGCTTCTGAAACCAGTAAGATCAAAAGAGTCTGTGCTTTGGTGCCTGGTGAACTAGGGACCTGCCACCCCAGGTCATTCTAACATCTGAATGATGATCCAAAGAATTACCCACACTACGTACATAAAGTAATTAATCGGGGCCAGCATAGCTGAATTTAACACATGCATAATTTCTAAAGCATTCAATATTGCCAACTAAAGAGTCTGCAGTCATTTTCTGGATATTTTCCAGTTGGATATCTTGTTTTTCTATATTTAAGCATTTCCTGATTTTCCCTCTGCTTCTATTCCTTTTCACACTCCCACTCAGCTGTTCTCGTTGATGCCGAAACCTACAGGAAAAGTGAGCAGCAAAAATGTAAGGCCAGAAGGAAGACAGGTCTGGAAAGGTTTCAGCAGATCCCCAGGTCGAGCCCCCTTCTAGAAAGACCACCACATGCACCTGCGGAGCGCCTCCAGGAAGACATCTCCTCCCACAGTGTCGATGGCCACATTCACCCCCGCACTGCCCACCAGCTTCCTCACTGCCTCCTTCAGGCTGCCCTGACTATAGTTCACAGTGGACTGTGCGCCCTTCTGCATTGCCAGTTTGCACTTCTCGTCACTTCCGGTTGCAGCTATCACCTGCACAGAGAACACAAAGTTTCTGATGATCCAGAATATGTATAAGAGGGGCTCACCCTACCCACCCAGCATCCCATCAAAGGGTACCAACCAAGGAAACCAATGTGACCTTGCCACCCTCACATCAGCCTCAACCCCACACATCAGGGCAGACACTCAGCACCAGCACCCTAGCCCCCCACACCGGCTGGCCATGGGATCCACATTTCCAGGAATCCTGGATCCCCAATGAGTCTAGCTAGAAGATGACTCAGGAGACACTCAGAAAGTCTTCTCCAAATAGGGCTGAAACCGTCATTTCCTGAGCACTTACTGTGAGTGAAGTCGTGAAGATACCCAAGCTTAGAGTCAAGATAGCAAAGTACAGCAGTGTGAACGTGGGGGGGTATGAGGGTTGCAGAAGTACAAACGAGAGGTAGCCAGTCTAGATCATGATCTCGAAAAACTTCTCGGAGGGTAAAACATGATTCAGTAGGAAGATGCTGACATTGGAAGGACCTGAGTTCAAATCATGACTCTGCTACTAACGAGCAGTGTTACCTAAGATAAATGACTTAGTAAGAACTAATACATATTACTATGTGCCAGCTTCTCTTCTAAATGCTTTACATATATTCATAACTCACTTAATCCTCCTAATAGCCCAATGATACACACACTGTGAGCATCCCCACTTTAGAGATGAAAAAACTGAAGCAAAAGAAGTTAAGTAACTTGCTCAAGGTCACAAAGCTAATGGGAGGCAGAAGTGGGATCAAGCCCAGGTTGTCCATCTCCAGAGTTCATGCTTTTAACCTCTACAATGCCCACCAGCTTTCCTAAGCTTCAGTTACCTCATCCATAAAAGAAAATTTGTTTTAAAAGTCAAATGGAATACTGTGCATAGGGCCCTTGGGAAACAAAACGTTAGATACATTGAATCTATTGTTACACATACACCATCATTTATTCTATTTAAACCTCATAAGAACATTACGGGGTAAGTATAATGACACCCATTCTATAGATGGAGACACAGACCTAGAGGTTAAGTAATTAACTCAGTCTTAGCATGGTAGCAGATGGTATAACCATTCAAACCCCGGCCTGCTGCTTGACTCCAAAGCCCATGCATTTCCACTCCATCAGCCTGGAAGAAAACCATCTTACCGCCTGGCAAAGATGGCCATGGGCCATACTGTGAGTAAGTCTGGAGTTTGGGTCTCCAGAAATGCTTCCAACTTGTAAGCACTGCCTACAGGTGCCCTACCCCTGGATAGCACTCACAAACCAGGGCAGTTTGGCCCCAAGGTGACATTCAGAATTTGCATCCAAACACACAAGATCATCAGTGCCCTTAGAAGACTTCAAACTCACCCATTACTATTTGAACCTGAGAGCTACCCTCAAGTACCTTCACATAGCACCACAGAGGGGCAGACACCAGCCTAGGGTCAGGGAGTTGACGCCAATCTCTAGTCTCACAAGGGTGCCAGCGAGACCAGCCACAAGCCCCTGTCTCCCCTGGTGCCTCACTTTCTTCATCTGTGAAGTAGGGATAATAAACACTTTACCCCCCTCCAGCGGTTTGTTAGCAGCAGGGGTAAGATGATTGGTGTGGAGTCACTTTGAAAGCGATATGAAATGCTGTAAATGAAGGTTGTTCTCAAAATAACCTGTTCCAAGTAGGTGGCATGATGACATTTTAAAGCTGTTTTTATTATTTTGTTGTTGTTTGCTTTTGCTGAGAACCATTATGGCTACTGAAGAATATAGAGCTTGAAATAACTTTAGTATCTGAGTTGAAGTGAATTTTTCTCTCTACTTAACCTACTATTACTAATCAAAACAAATAGTGCAATTTTATCTTCCTAGAAATGGTAAATAATCAGTGGTTCTAGACAAGGAGGCTAATTTTGGTCTCCCCACTGAGAGGTGATAAGAGCCTGACTTTGACATGAAACGTGTTCATATTCCATGGAGAGCCTCCTGGTAGCTAAGACTGCTTTCAGAACTCACATGTCCTTCCCAAAGAGAAGTGACGAGAGCAAGGAGAGACGCCACCTGAAGAAATTCCAGAACAATCCAATTATCTCCAAACCTGGGTATCTTGGTGCCTTCTGGATATCCCAACTGCACGCACCCCAGAAACCTCACACTTAATGCTTCCAAAACTGAGCTCACCATTCCCTCCTGTCTTCTCAACTGCAATAAATGGCAAATCCACAAGTTAACCTAGTTTGCTCCTTCCCACTCAATGTCTAATAATAACAGGTTCCCTTTTTAAGAGATTCTTACCAACATGCCATGCCCTCTAGCAGGCATACTGCACGTGTAATTTCAATATTCCCACAACGACCCCATATGAGGAAAGCTTTATTTTACCCGTGAGGAAACTGAAGCAACTAAGCTGGGGGCAGTGTTGGAATCTGAACCTAGGTCAGAGTCATTTCAAAGTCCTTGTTCCTTCAACTGGATGAGGATCAAACTCTATTTTCTTCTACTCTAGTCTCTCTCGATTCATCATTTCCGGTGCCTTGGTTCAACTATCACCACCGCTGGCTTGGATGGCTCCAAGAGGCTGCTCTACTTCCTCCAGACCGTCCCTGACTTTGCCCCATCTCGCATCCCCACTGCTACCAGAATGAACTTGGCAAAATGTAAATATGATCACAGTTCTTCCCAGTTTAAAGTACTTAGTGGCTCCTGAGAGCTTCCAACAAGGATTCAAATTCTTCAGTGCCTCATGATCGTGTCTCTGCCTACCTCCCTAAAGTTATCTTCCACCACTCCCCCCCACCAAATCCTTTGCTCCACAGATGCTACTTGCCAACTCCCTGAATGCATCCTGGGATGCCCCATGTCTCTATCTTCTGACATGTCCTCCCTGCACTAAAATGGCCTTCACCTCCCTTCTTCCTCTATTCAACTGCGACCAGTCTTTCCGAAGTCACCTTAAATGCCTACGTTCTCCAAGAAACCCTCCTTATCTGACACCCACAGTCTCAGAGTGAGGCCCCTGCAGAGATGTGGGTCTTTCTTTCCTTTATTCTTTCATTTAGGAAATAGTTATTGAGTGCTTACTATGGTCTAGGCACCATGCCAGCTGCTGGGACTACAGTAATGAGCCAAACAGACACTATCGCGGCCTTCAGGGGGATTCCAGTCAAGCAGGAGGGAGACAGTAATCCCATCATGACCCAAGGAAAGGATTAACCACACACTGAGGTGTGTACCAGGAAAGAGAAGTACAGGATGTGAGGACACGGTCTACAAACAGCTGGGGGAGAGGGGTGGGAGGAGAGATTAACATCTCTGAGGGACAAAGAATACTTCCCTAAAGAAGTGACATCTGTGTTTAGACCCGAAGTGCAGAGGGAGACAGTTCAGAAGAGCGTTATAGGTAGAAGGAACAGAATCTGCAGAGGCCAAGAAGCAAGTCAGCTCTTGCCAGGTTCCGGTAACAGGACAGACAAGGGAGCTAATCCCATGTCCCCTCACCAGTCTGCAGGCAAATAGAAGGCCAGACCCTCCTCTGGGTGACTTTATATCCCCAGGGCCTTGCCCATGACATTAATGAGCAAACAAATGAACATATTCTATGTCTGAAAACTGGAGGTATGATTTTTTTGTTTTGTTTTGTTTTGTTTTTTTAAGATTTTATTTGTTTATTGGACAGAGAGAGATCACAAGTAGGCAGAGAGGCAGGCAGAGAGAGAGAGGAGGAAGCAGGCTCCCCACCAAGGAAAGAGCCCGATGTGGGGCTCAATCCCAGGACCCTGGGATCATGACCTGAGCCGAAGGCAGAGGCTTTAACCCTCTGAGCCACCCAGGCACCCCAATGATTTTTTCTTTTTTTTTTTTTAAACAGAGACCCCAACATGCAAACACCTGAGCCTGAAGAACGTTGGTTGCCACATCTATCACCGCCAGGCCTGTGGCTCCAGCTGCTGCCGTCACTAAAACAGTTTCTCTGCAGAGAAAGATGAACATTACTTCAGAAACCTTCCAAAATCATCCAATCATATGATTTCATGAACATTTAAAAGCAAGAAGAGAGAGGCTCCTGGGTGGCTCAGTGGGTTAAAGCTTCTGCCTTCAGCTCAGGTCATGATCCCGGGGTCCTGGAATCAAGCCCCGCATCGGGCTCTGCTCAGCAGGGAGCCTGCTTCCCTTCCTCTCTCTCTGCCTGCCTCTCTGCCTACTTGTGATCTCTCTCTCTCTGTCAAATAAATAAATAAATAATCTTTAAAAAAAAAAAAAAAGAAAAGAAAAGAAATTCTGTCCTAAGATCACTGTCATACTAAACGCTGCTGAATTTTAGAAGGTGGTGATAGGGAATGGCCCCCGCTCACCTAAAGTCTCCTCTCTGGAGCAATTCTGAGTCTCCCTGAAAAGGGCAAGAGGCATATATTTCAGGTAAAGTGGGGAAACTCCTGCATCTTTGAGTTTGAAATATCCCATTTAGGCACACCCAACCACGCCTCACAGAAACAAATACCACAGGACTCCATTAAAACCAGACTGAAACAAGTTTACATAAACCAGCTCTCTAAAGTGTAAGGTTTGGTGCTTCTGGGTGGCTCAGCTGGTTAAGCATCTGCTTTTGGCTCAGGTCCTGATCCTGGAGTCCCAGGATCCAGTCATAGGGCTCTCTGCTCAGCAGGGAGTCAGTTTCTCCCTCTGACCCTCCCTCCTCTCATGCTTTCTCTCTCTCTCACTCTCACTCTCTCTCTCTCTCTCTCAAAGGAATAGATAAAATCTTTTTTTTTTTTAAAGTGAGGTTTTCAGGGTGCCTGGATGGCTCAGTTGATTAAGCGTCTGCCTTAAAGTTTCTGGGATTGAGCCCCATGCCGGGCTCCCTGCTCATCAGGGAGCCTGCTTCTCCCTCTCCCTCTGCCTGTCTCTCCCCCTGTTCAGGTTCATTCTTTCTCAGATAAATAAAGTATTTTTTAAAAACAACAATAACAAAAAAAGAAAATGTAAGGTTTTCTAGGAGGTGATCTCCAGAGTGGCCAGATTTGAAACAGCTATTTCGCCAAATTCGTATTGGCCAAGTTCACAGTCTATCATTCCATCTAAGACACTGGACCCCCATCTCAGGTCACTACCTTCCTTTGGCCTTTCCTCACACCAAATGAACAAGAACCAAAGGTTAGGGAAGGGAGAGGGAGGGGCAAGGTCTTACTAGGCACTTCTGATCTCAGAAAGAGACCCTAGCCCTGGGTTGTCTATAGAGCCTCTCACCCTGGTCGAGTGCGTGCCCGATGCTCCAAGGCCAAAACAGCAGTGCCATAAGATACAGGCAGGGCAGCAGCTTCTCGGAGGGGGACCCTTTCTGGAATCTGCCACAGTGCCTGTGAAAAGAGGTAACAGTCACTTAGGGATTAAGCACATGTACCTGCCCATAAAGGCTGCTCAGTAAACATTATGATTTGGTTGAGTGATTGATCTGTGAAGGAACAAAGCCTGTCAGGAGCTAAAACCCAAGAGAAGTCAAAACCAAGCAAGCTGTGATGGAATTAAAATCGAAGAATTGGATGGTTCTCTGTCTGTTTTACCTCCATGAAGTTGTGGGGGGCGGAAATGTGTACTCTTCACCACTAGGGGCCGCCATTCACGTCCTGTACACGCCTACCTCACCACCCGGGCTGGCCACGTTCCCAGGACCACCTCTTTCACAAGCTTGATGTCGGGGAGAAACCTATTATATCTAGCTCATTGCCCCGGACCGGTTTTTCTACCAAAACTACCCATAGTCCAATCGGAGAGCCAGCCAGTTGTTCCAGGGGGAAAAAAATGCCCTTCTTCATCTCGGTGTTCACACAAAGCTCTGTGCAAGGGCTGTCTCTCAGATACAGAAAAGGGCTTTAGCATTTGAAAGAAAGAAGTACTTGGCTCAGAAACAAATACAAAGAAGGGGGGGGGGAAAGGGTAACAAGGCATGAGAGCTAGGTGGAGGTTAAAGGAAAGAAAAGAGGAAAAAAAGATCTCCAAGCAGACATATTGAGAGCTAGGGATACCTTTTGGTCAGTGACACATTCTTCAGCCATACCATTAAAGCCACTCACACCAATAACTCGATCTCCCTGAAGAGAAAATACCATTAAGGTCTTGTTCAAATACATCGCCTTGCCATTTACTGCTTTCCAAATTAATCAAAGAGAGAAAGAAAATCTTTCTTTCTGACCCCGTAAGTCGCAGGTTGGCCTTAATTATCTATTCAGAGTTAATGTTTAGTAAATAATTCAGCCATCTTCTCAATACCCCCACGAGGGTGCCAAGACAATACGAGCACATTTTGGACAGGACGGATTGAGGAAAAAGTTGAAATAAATTAGAATCCCAGAATTTTTCTCACAAGAGGCTGAAACTTGAGAATGTTCTATCCTCTCAGTAACTAAAGACTGAGGTGCCGTCTTCTTTAGTAATAAAAGGTTTTACGAAGCCAGGAACTTCCACTGGCTTCCTTCCTCCAATTCAGAATTAGTTTCTTCCGCCTTCATCTCGGTTTCTCTCTGGTGTCCGCTGGCAAAGGCCAAGAGAAGCAAGACCCTTTGGCTACAAACAAGGTTAGCACATTTCTCATGGCTACACACACATCAATTCCCTAGATTTTACCTCACTCACCTCTTTCACTGTGCTGACATCGGTGCCTATCTCCAGTACAGTCCCGGAAAACTCCATTCCTAAAACAAATTGTTTAAACACTAGGTTATCTATAAAGCCCAGCACCACAGAGATGAGAAAAGCCTGACCAACAGGCCATCCTATCCACTTTCTAGAGCTGAGAGGGCCTAAGTGCCCCCCCCACCCCTCCACCATACCCCAACCCACCCCTCCCCACTTGGGGAAGAACATTGCACCCAAAGCACAGGAAAGTGAACTTAAGATTTCATGATCAGAACCTGAAAAGCGACAGCAGTCCCATTCTTACCAATTGACAAATGAAAATTTCAAGAATGGGAAAAAACACCGAGCATCACACAGGTACACGAGTACTTCTGATCCTGCTTCACTGGGCCCTTGGGGTCCTTACAGCACTCCCATCACAATGTTCACCATATGCATTGATCTGTTTCTGTGTCTCCTCTTGTGGACTAGGAGGCCCTCAAGGACGTGAACTATATTTATTCATACAGTACTTGGCTCAATTTGGATAAACTGATGTTGTCTGTTCTTTCCTCTTCCACCTCCAAAATTTCTGAATTTAATGATCATACATTTGCCACTTGAGCTGCCAGAGGAGTAACTCAATTGATTCTGACATCCCCCGCCCCATCCAGCATGTCAGCAAATAATACAAACAGAGGGAAATGATTCCAAATGCTGAGACACAACCAAACACCCCAAGGCCAAAACAGAGCAACCATTTTGCAATCACTGTATCCTTAATAGTACATGTCTGTATAAAATATACACGCACTATATACACAATAAGCTACACTTCTTTCTCCTTAACTAAATTTCAACAACAAAAAGCAGTCATTTGTCCACATTTTCAGGATCAAAATGTAATCAGATTGGGCATAATTACAATCAGTGACTGCTAGAAATGTATAAACTCTTTTTCTTTTTTCTGATCCTCTGATATTAGGTTTCTTTGGGAATGTGTTTGTGAGAACTGAGAGTTTTAGCTGCAAACAGATGTCTATGCTCCTTCAGTGAAAAATCAATATTGAGGCACTCACAAGGAATAAAGGGGAATGACGAGGGCCGATGAGGACTCCATGATATGTAAAAATTCATTTGTTCCTTTATGCATTGTTAATGTCTTTATTGAGCATCTACTACCAACCAGGTGCAATGTTAAGATGAGGGATAAAACTAGGGACCACACAGTCAAGGGGCTCCCAATCTTGTGCTTCTCATCAGGGGTGAAGCTGACTGACATATATGAAGCATCACAGCAGGGAGGCAAGCAGCGCCTAGCGTTACACCTGAGTGGCACATAGTTCTGAAAACTCTGTTGCTTCTTTCCCAAGCAGTGACTTGGCCCCTCCATACTCACCAGGTGTGAAGGGAAGTTGGGGCTTTTCCTGATACTGACCACGGCAGACCAAAATGTCAGCAAAATTAACTCCACAGAAATGGACATCAACTCTGACCTGCAAAGGAAACATAGCGGCAGGAGGTGTCTGGGTGGCTCAGTCGGTTAGGCATCTGCCTTCAGCTCAGGTCATGGTCCTGGGGTCATTGGATGAAGCCCCGTGTTGGGCTCCCTGTTCAGCGGGATCTTTAGGAAAAAAAGGCAGGTGGTGGGGGGTGGAGAGGATAGCAGCAAAGCAGAGTGGTACATGGCTATGGAGACAAAGTTCATTCAGTTGCATCAAAATATTTCCTGAATGTCTGCTATAAGCCATGTACTGAATTAAGTGCCCGTGTGCAATCATGAGGCAAAATGCACAAGGTTCTTGCCTTTACAGAGCTAAGACTATGGTAGATATCTGCTGTCTACAGCCATCCCACCTGAATGTACTCCATCTAGTCTGATCTCAAAAGCTAAGCACAGTTGGGCCTGGTTAGTACTTGGATGGGAGAAGACAGACATCAGCCAAGTAATTGTGATAATTTATGTGTTAAATTACAACTCCTACACAAAATGTTAAAGAGAGAACTATTGTGCTGTGAAAATGCATAATAGGGTGATTTAACCTTTTGTTGAAGTCAGGAAAAACATCTGTGAGAAAGGAACACTTGAACTAAGAACAACTAACACAACCAAACATGATGGCATGTGCAAAGGTCCTGTGATGGGAACAAAAGAAAAACCAGTGAGTGCAGAGCACAAAGAGGAGAAAGAGATGGGGCTACAGAGCAGGGACCACACTATCCAAGGATGTGTAGTCTTTACTGAGGCTCTGGGTCTTCACAGTAGGAACAGTGGGAAGCCATTAAAGGATTTTAAGCAGAAGGGTAACATGACCAGCTGTTCTGAAGATCAACAATCACCGTGGAGGCCAATTCTAGATCCCCAGCTTCTATGCTTCACGCCCATGCTAGAGCAGAGGCAGGCCTGCATCAGTGTAACCAGCACTTTTTCACTCCATAGGCCAGTGGTTCTCAAAATCTGGTTCCCAAACCACCAGCTTCAGTGTCACCTGGGAACTTACTGAAACATTCAAATTCTTGGGCCTCACCCCGACCTAGGGAATCAGACACTCCAGGGACAGAGCCCAGCAATCTGTTTCAGCAAGCCCCAGGTGATGCTGACAGGCTGAGAACAGGACCGAGAAACAGGAGAAAATGAAGGCTGAGAAAATCGCTGACATTTCTCATTTAGGACAGAGGAAGCCATGTTGGTGAGAAGACATTTCTAGGGACAAAATGCATCCATTCAACGATGTTTTGAGTGTCTGCCATGTGCCAGGCCCCATTCTAGAGTATGAGGAGTTGATGGCGAATAAACTCACAGAGACCCAACTCCCATGAGCTAATTCCTTAGGAGGCAGAGTCTGGGCGAAGAACAGAACAAAGGAGCCCGCCTTCAGGCTGCACACACCGCGTGCATGATGCAGCAGTGGTTGACATGTACGGCACACGTAGGGCCTCAAGCCTCTCCACCTTAGATTCAAGGATGATTCAAGAATAAACGTCTTTCAGCACATGAATCCCAGGAAGCAGACTGGCTGCCATCACACGTCATTCAAATAATCCACTTCGCAGCGGGGACCCCCCCCCTAGTGAAGCTGACACGTCAGGACTGCAGCCACGAGCTTTCTCTCACCAGGGGTCCCCAACGCTGAGGCTCACTGCATGCTTCCCCTTGTCAGAGGTTTTCATTCTCCATTTGAGATGACACTGTGTCACCAGGGAGGTCACCGGGCAGGGCCAGAGTGACTTCCACATTTCACTGGAAATGCCCACAATCCTAAACTAATCTCACCCCAAATCAGGGCACTGCACCAGAGGAGGGCACAAGGCCCGTACTCAGAACTATAGGACAGACGTTACCGGACTGGTCTGGAGGAGGGAGGACAGATCATTAAATGCTGACACTGAAGAGGAAGCCATGGACGGGGTCCATTTCTGTGTATTAAACCAAGAACCTGCAAGGGGTTATGCAAAGTCGTGTGCAAAGCAGAATTGTCGGTTTCTAAGGCAACAGCTCTGGGGCCTTCTGCAAGAGGCCTACATCTGAGTTTGGGGGAGCAATCTTCCCTCAGCTCTGGTGGCCTTTTTGTGAACCCCGAAAGGGCCCTTCCGCCCCGCAGGGAGTTGCGCTCCAGGCTCCCGGTCGCCCCCTAGCTGAGCACTTGGGAACTCCATGCAGGACCGAAGCCCGCGGCGGGTGTGCGGCGGCCGAGGGGAGAGGGAAAGGGAGCGTCGGGGGGTTCCCGGGAATAGGCCCGTCACCACCCTACCTCGTGAGGCCTGACAGGGCGGGAGGCGACCTCCTCGATGGCCAAGGGCTGCTTCAGCTCGGCGCAGAGCGCGGCGCGGTAGTGGCGGCCGCAGCCCGGCCCTGCCCTCCTGTAACACAGAGCAAGCGGCGGGTTACGGGGGGACCCCCGGCTACATTTTGGGGCTCAGGGGAGAGTCGGGCCCCCACCTGCAGAGCCACGCCCGAGGCAGCCACGGGCCTCGAGCCACCGCCGCCATGGCCGGGAGTAGAGTGGCGCGCGAGTGGTGGCCCGAGGGGGCAGGAAGCGCGGAACGCGGCGCCGGCCCCGCCCCGGCCCCCGGGACAACGGAAGAGAGTCGGGGGGTGTGGGCGACGCCCGAGGCAGCGACCCGACGCGGGCGGGCGGCGGCCTGGGTCACCCCACGCAGGGCGCCGTGCTGCCCTGGGGTCTGAGCCCCTTGGGCCCGGCCTCCGGGTGCTGGAGCTCAATGGAGAGAAAAGAAAACAAAAGGAGTAGATTGGCCGAGATTAAACTCCGTTGGCATTTTACTAGCAAATTTGGGAAACTTAAAAACCACACTTGATGACATGTAAATAGCGGTTCTTGGGTTCTCCGCACTGAGAAATCCTAAATGCACAGGTAAAGGCCTCAATGTCCGCATCAACACCTTGCTGGAGTTCAATTCTTGTTACTAATTTTCTCACATTTGCGGGACTATTTACGCTAAAATTATACAGTTACTAGTAATCCACCGTTGAATGATTTTAGTATTCAGATCCAAAGAATACTTTCAGTTAAAGGCAGGCCCAAAGCTGGTGGTTTTTATATTCTTAATGCCTCTATTATGCCTGGCACATATTAAACACTCAATAACTGACTCAATGACTACTTAATTCCTTGGTGAACAGGTATACTCTGGAAAAGCATAACAATACAATCTGCGAAATATTATAAAACTGGGTAGATTTCTGTTGCATCAGTAACCAAATGTTTCTATATTAGCAAGATAAGAGAAGCAGGTAATCCTGGGAAGAATATTTCATTTGACAGCTGGCTTTTTTTTTTTTTCTTTTAAACACACCTCAACGTTTTTTTTTTTTTTTTTTTAAGATTTTATCTATTTATTTGACAGCGAGAGAGAGAGAGATCACAAGTAGGCAGAGGGGCAGGCAGAGAGAGAGAGGGAAGCAAGCTCCCTGCTGAGCAGAGAGCCTGATGTGGGCCTCAATCCCACAACCCTGAGATTAAGACCTGAGCCGAAAGCAGAGGTTTAACCCACTGAGCCACCCAGGCGCTCTCAATGTCCTTAAGACATCTGGTCAAAGAACGTAGCCTCTGAGGTTCCAGCTGAGCTCTACCACCTATCTGTGTGGCTTTGGCATTATAACTGATGGCTGTGGGCCCCAGCTTCCTCCTCTATAAAGTGAAAGCGTCGGACAACACAATTCCCAAATTGCTAAATTCTTTCAATTTTTTGATGGAAAATAGTCCAAGATAGCAAATGACCTGGAAGGAATGATCACGGGTGGAATGAAAGGAAAATAGCAAACATGAAGGAATGATGAACCTCTGAGATTATAGCCTAGAAGCTTAGGTAAGAGAGGAATCCAAGAACTAGGCCCCCACCACAGTGCTTAGTAGAGGTCACAGCCAGAAAATCTGAAAAGTCATTTTAGCCCTCAACCCCCTCAGGAGAGAACTCGGGCATAAGAGGAACATGAACTAGAAAGTGAGAAGACGAAAAAAAGTTTGTTTCCAATGAACTGGTTTGGGAACTCTTAGTGATTAGGCACAGAAAATCAAGCCAGGAATCAAAATGAACGTTCTGGTTGCCAATAACAATGAGCAACAAGAAATCTCAAGTTAATGAAGTGTGAAACAAATGAAGTGTGAGGACGAAATGAGTTGTTATGTATGGAAAATGTATTGTAAAATATTAGGTATCTATACAAGATATAAGGCAAGCAATTTTCAATTGAACTCCTTGAGAGTAACAACCATTTCTTAATCTCCTTTATGTTTGAAGTGCTTTGCGCATGCAACACTTTTAGGCATTTAATACATGTTTATCTTACGAATTGTTAAATGAGCACTCATTATCTAGTATCAAATTTCCAGATAATTGGAAGTATCTTTAAGCATCAGGTTTCTATTTTTGATTTAGTATTATTATGGAAATTTTTTCTATTGTGTTTTTCATAATATCCTTGTCATTCTCAGGGAATAGAAAATCAGTGAGTTTTGGGGAAATCTATCAATGCGGCATTTTCCATGTCTAACGGTATCCGAAGAAAATAGTAAAAGTCCCTTTAAGAAGAATCTTGGAGGGAGATGAAGGTATCTAAACTAAAAGAGGTGATTTTAAGCATTTATATGCAAAATAACTTGCACATTTCCAAAGAGCTTCAAAGGTAAGTGACAAGGCATTCAATGGTAGTTGCTATAGTAGCAAAAGAAATATTTAGCCTATCCATGGAAGAGCTGCCACCACACCATACTGTCTAGTTTTTGTTATCATTTCTGGTTATTTTGTTTTAATTGAGGGTAAGGGGGAAGAGTGGACAGGAAGAACAAAATTGGAGCCCTGGGGAAGAATGAGACCAAGCAGCCATATCTGAACAGATCAGCCTCTGAGAAGAAAAGGAAAGAATCCAGAACTACTCTGCAGACCAGTTTGAGGGGCTCCCTAGGAAGTAAAAGTGTAACAGATGACTCTTCCTCCTGGTCCAGCTCCCACGAAGAGATAATACTGAGCATCCAGAAGCTGCTGGAGGGCTAAGGGTGGAGAAACAAGTCAGAGCTGAATACGTAATCAGTTATGTTTTCACAGAACCAATGGACAAACAATATACAAACAATATTAGCACTGTACAGGACTATGCTGAAAAGGTAAAAGTTTCCCCCGCAGTTAGAATGCTTTATCCAACGCTTTCTCAGCTCCTCGAGAATAGAGACCGTGTCTCAGTGGCCCAAGCTCACCACCATGTCTATGTCAGCCCAGAGCAGGTGCTTGGTACATTGCCAACGCAGAAAGCAAGGAGCCCTGTGAGCGGAGCGGAGGAGCTCCCACAAATTACTATCCCAAGCACAAAACCAAAACATTTTAAGAGTCTTGGACTCACTTCCTTGCCTAAATATGCAGCTGCTAGGTATAATCTGACCCTTCATCTGCCTACTTTAGTATTGTCATTATAGATATAAATTATTACTTTCTGCCACAGGGATATCCTCCAAGATTCCTGAGGTGTTGGTGGAGTACTTTGCCTTTTCACTGAATTCCCCCAGATGGCTCTTTCTGACTGTTGCAGTTTGGGTTAGCTTTTATCAGCCTTAGAGAGGGACTTTGGCCCTTGACACGCATTGTACATATCGACCTTCCACTCTATTCCAAGAGCTCTATAAGCTGTGCTATGTCACTTATTTGCTCCAACATTCATGGAATCACAGAATTTCAGAGCAGGGATTGATCTTGAAGATAATCTAATCAAACTGCTTCATTTACGAGCCAGAAATCTGAGGCTCTGGGAGGGACTGGCCTGAGGTCACAGTGTGGGGTTAGTGGTAAGAGTAGCATTGGGATCTGGCTCTCCTGGGGTGCCTAAGTGACTCAGTCAGTTAAGCATCTGCCTTCAGCTCAGGTCATGATCTCAGGGTCCTGGAATCGGGCTCCCTGCTCAGTGGGGAATCTGCTTCTCCCTCTCCCTCTGCCCCTCCCCCGGCCCCACTCAAGCTCTCTGTCTTTCTCTCTCTCAAATAAATAAATAAAATCTTTTTAAAAAGAAAAAAAAATCTGTCTTTCCTGATTTCCTGCTTACTTCTCTTTCTACCAAGCTCTTTGGCATTCAGTCAATACTAGACACCATCATAATAATATATTGCATTTTCATACCCCTTCATAGATTGCAAATCACTGTCACCCAAATTGGTACATCCTGCCGTCGGTAAGAGTAATAATTATTATCATTACAGCTAATACTTATTGGTAATGTTACAAACCAATCACTAGGTACTTTTGCATTATTTCATGAGTCCTCACTATTGTCCTGCTATTGATATACTATTATCAACAGTATATCAATATCAATATATCAATAGTATAATGATATACTATTATTGATATGCTATTGATATACTATAATTTCCTAATGGATCAGGAATGTAGGTTTAAGGAGGTGAAGTAAGTAACTTGCCCAAGGCCACACGGTTAGGAAATGGAGCCATCGAGAAGCCTCCTGAAGCCTGATGCTGGGCAGTGACATTAGTATCTGGGTACCCAGCCACCTTGTGTCTCCCCTCACAGCCCCCTCCAGAGCAGACAAAGAAGCTTTTGTATGATACATTTTAAAACTATGCTTTGCTTGTGGGCTTAAGCTTTATTTTATAGGAATTTTACAGTCATTCTAGCCTAGAAAAGAGAGGAATTCCCTGAAGGAGGGCATACAGAGACAGCAGCCTCCAAGGGATGCAAGTAGTTGAGAGTCAGGAGCAGGAGAACACGGAATTAGGAGTTACTACCCTATTCCATGTAGCCAGAAGCTTGAAAATTTATTGATCTCATTTAAATTTAAAATATTGCATGTGAGATTACACCTGTGATTATGTGAAGTAGTTTTGATACACACACACACACATACACACACACACACACACACACACACACACACACACACACACGATTTTAATGAAACAGTGTGCTGACCGGGTTGCCTGCTTACCAGCCATCACTTCAGCAGGTACCAGAAGGCATTTGGGCAAAATTTCTGGCACCCTGATGGGACGATTTGGAACCAGTGGTGGCCTCAACACAGGTTGTTGTCGCCCCCAAAACTTATCACCAGTCTTTGATGCAGGGATCTATTTTCCACTTTAAATCATAATTATAGAACAGGTTTACAGGTTCCCAAGCATGCTAGCAACTTTTTGAAGCTTTTCCAATCCCTCCTCCCCCAGAGAGAACAAATTCTTCCCTTCCATATGTTTTCCCCAGAGAACTTTGTATAAACCTGTATTCGTTTGCTAATCTCATGGTTCAGGTAGTATTAATCTGTCTTTCTATCCCAGCAGCTGAGCTGTGAGCATCATGGATGGTTCTGAGGCTAGTACAGCAAAGTGAAAAGAAATGGGGCCTTGAAATCTCATGTACCTGTGTATGATGATTCCAGATTTAGCTCCTTACTTACTGGGAGCATGCACTCTCTGGGTTTCTATATCCTCATATGGAAGACAAGCATAGTAATCCCCAGCTCAGGCAGTGGTTGAGAATTTAGCAAGGGAACAGAGTACATGGCAGCACTCTCTAAATGGCAGCCCCTACTACGAAGACAGTCCCTGCCCTTGAACCTCTCACCATCTGATGGAGCCAGGCACATTTAATTAGGCATCAAAGATGCCAGTGATATGTCCTGTGACAGAGGGCTGCAAAGGGGACTGGGACAGCACAAGGGGAGGTCAACCTACCCCAGCTGGAGAGTGTCATTTCAAGAGAGCCTCCCAGAGGAAAGAGGAGGGAGAATTCGGCAGACAGAAGGCACAGCTAAGTGAGTCCCAGGCAAAGGAGTGCAGGAGAGATGTGGCATGTTCAAGAAATTGTAAGCGGTCAGCTAGAACTAAAAGGATGGTTTTGAGTTGGAGAATGTTGAGAGACGAGGCCAGAGAAGCAGGTAGAGGGTAGGAAGGGCATAGGTTTGGGAGTGAGGCAGTCAGGAATTCCAACTTCACTACTTCCCGGCCATATTCCTCACCCAAGGGGCTTCTTTCTGAGTCTCAGTGTCCCCATTTGTAAAGTGATGGTCATTATATGAACTATTATAGGTCAAGGGCCTGGCACAGAATATACATTTTTTAAATGGAAGCAGGTGTTACTTATCTGTTTATCTAGGATGGGCTTGGTGGGTTGGCTCACAGGACCTACTCATTTTGACTGAGTCAATACAAGGATGAATGAATGGGTGAATTCATTCACTTTACACATACTTATTAGATGCCATCCATGTGCCAGACCTTGTTCTAGTCACTGAGCATACAACAGTGAGCATAACAGACAAAAATCTTTGCCCTAGTAGGACTTGCAGTCCATCAATGAAGAAGGAAAAGGAGGCCCTGGTGTCCTTGAGGGGACTGTCCACTTCAGAGCCCAGATACCCCAGGTGGCTCCACGGTTATCTGATGGAAAGCTGATGGACTGACAAAGCAAGTTTCCGAGAGGTCTGGACGGGAGCCCCACCTCCTAACAATAAGAAGGCTCATGCCCCTCCTTTAATGCTTCTCACTTATCAGCCCCCAGCTTCCTGTTGTGATCCAGGGGAACTGGTGAGCTGTGCTGTTGGCAGGAAGAAATGTCAAGGAGGGCTCCATTCTTTCTTGGGCTCTAGGTCTAAAGTGGTGGCAAGAGGAAAGAGGAAAGCAGCATACACACAAAAAGGCTATAGAGAGGGTGATTGCCCTATCAGAGCCACCAAGTGATAAGGGAGATAAGGGAGATTCACCAAACTCAGCAGCCTTACCCGGCTTTGGAGGTTTTATTTCAATAGCAGGATAATCATATTTCACTTGTGTATATCTCTTTACAGAAAGGGTTGGCCTAGCGGGGATCTCATTTAATCCTCAGGACTACAAGGTAGGAATTAATCCCATCTCTTGCCTTTAATTTAACTCTTCCCTCTCCACGGCCTCCTGCCCTGGGGTAGAGAACCATACCCAAGTTTCAACTACAGATGAAAACAACCAAGACCTTCCTGCATCTCTTATCCCTCTCCAGCCAACACACTATTCATCCCCAAGCCTGGCAAAGAAGGCAGCTCCCTTGCTCTCCCTTCCGTTCACTCTCCTCTGGGATCTTCCAGTAAGTGCCCTCAAGTTGTTCTTGCCACAGTCACCACCGATGTCCCATCAGTCCGATAAAGGCCAATCAGTCTCCATTATCATGAACCCCCAGCAGCATTTGGAGCCAGTCTTTCCCATTCCCTCCCACTTAACCCACGAATTTCTCAGTCTTGCCGGTGATATGTCCTGGGACACCCTTTCTACCCTTTCTACCAAGGGTTCTTTTTTTTTTTTTTTAAAGATTTATTTATTTATTTATTTGACAGAGATCACAAGTAGGCAGAGAGACAGGCAGAGAGAGAGGAGGAAGCAGGCGCCCTGCTGAGCAGAAAGCCCAACATGGGGCTCGATCCCAGGACCCCAGGATCATGACCTGAGCTGAAGGCAGAGGCTTTACCCCACTGAGCCACCCAGGCGCCCCTCTACCAAGGGTTCTATCTACCACCCTTCTCTCTCTCTCTCTCTCCATGAACTCTCTTTTCATCTTCAAAATCCTGCTCCAGCTTCGGATCTGGGAGGCCTCCCTCACCACAGCGTCCCCACCTCTCACCTTCTTGCTCTCCTCCCCCACCTCTGGAACACAGACGTCCAGTCCCCATCTCTCACCTTCTTGGCCACCCTTCCATAGCTTCAGTAAAGCATACATCGCATTGTGTCGGGACTGTTCATGGGTGTGTGTTCCCCTGGGAGCTTACGAACAGGTTCAGGATGGAGTCAGTGACTTCTCCATTTTTGCATTCTTGGTGCCTGGCACAGGGCCTGGCACATGATAGACGCTTTGGTTTAGAGGTGTTTTTAAAAATTCTCAAGAGTCAAACAGCTGCGGGGAGGGCGCCTGGCTGGTTCAGTCGGTAGCGCATGCCACTCCTGATCTCAGGCTCGTGAGTTCAATCCCCAAGTTGGGCGTGGAGCCTACTTAAAAAAAAATAAAAGATAATAAAAAATTAAAAAGAACCAAACAGCGAGTATGGAATGGACCCTCGTCTTCTGACTTTAAAGGAGTCAGTCTCTCCACCTTGGCACAGAAAAGAGCCATGTTGCAAGTATTTCGTTGTAAGCGCTTCAACCCCAGCAAATTATAGAAATCAACAGAGAAGGTGGCAGGAAGGATTTCCTTTTCCCCACAAACAGTGCCTTGCTACCAGGTGTGGAAGAATTGTTTGGTGTTTGCGGCCTTCCTTTTAAAACTCCAGGATAGGACAAGAAGGAAGAAAAAAAAATCCCCACCTCCCGTTTCTTCCTCCCAGTGGACAGTCACTGCCCTCACTTCCTTACAAGCCAGGAGGCAGGAAGTCTAACCTTGCTCAAGAAATTCCTGATTTGAGAAAGCTAGGGAGGGACCCTGCAGCCGGGCCAGCCCTATTCCAATAAGACCCGCTGAAATAATCCTCCTGAGGAAACTTTAAGCGGGTAGTCACAGACATACCTGGAAGGAAGGAAACTTCCCCCTTTACCAGGAATAAAAAAGCTTTCTAGGGAGCGGCTTGGAAATCCGACAATGTGTGCCTCGCCAATTACAAGCTCAAGTTCCACCCAAATACACACAATCAAAGGCTTTACCAAGGCCACCGTTACATGCAAGAGGCCCTCCTGCTGTCTGGGCAACATTTTAGTGCGGCAGTGAAGCAAGATAAATGGCATCAAAGCAACAAGGTAAAGACAGACCCATGGCGCCGTGCTTTGTTTTGACCTGATGACTCACTTCGCCTTGTCATTTCTAACCCTGGGACGGGGAAAAGGAAATGAGGAGGAAAGAGGGGACTGTGTCGTGCATGTAATTTGTTTCCCCCTTTCAGACGGCTTTTTAATGAGCTTTCTCATTAAGGGCTCTGTGAGCCTCTGCTTAAAGTTTTTCAGACAAACAAATGAGCAGGACTGAAATCAGATGGCATCAGGCCAGCCCCTTGTTTTGTTTTAAAGATATAATAATGGGGGTGGGGGTGTGAAAGAAAACATTGTTATTTGTGAGAAGAGAGATTTGATAACTTTTGTCCGAGATAATTTGAAAATGAATGGCATGGTTGTACCCAACCCCTCATGAAAAATACTAATGTTTCATCAATTATTAGAATATTAGAGGGGATCTGTGATAGCATTTCTCTGTCAGCCGGTTCCCATGGAAAAACGTAATTGTCATGAGCTATCTGAGCCCTGGGCTCCCATTTCCGGTAAGGTACTCATTACATTGCATCAGAGGTCATGTCCCTCTAAGCTCTGAGCCCGATGGGGTCGGTACTCAGCCTTACCTCCTCTATATTTCCGCAGCCCATCACGGTGCCCAGACACATAGTGGGCACTCAATAAATGCGGTTTTACCATTTAACTGAATTCATTAGGTGCTATTAATACATGAAAACGCACATAAAATAATTAGACTTGAGTATTAGACTGCAAATCAGAGTAATTTATCACCTTTCAAGGTTCAACAAACATTTTAATGTGCGAACAGCCCCTAATTAAAGCAGCAGCCTTCAACGGGTAAATTATTGAGTGGGAGGAACTACCGATGAGGATTCAGAGATACAATTATTTAAAAAATTGTCTACTGGATTTCTGAGCAGGAATTAGCTCTTTTTACGATAGAGGAAAGGATGGGGTGGTTGCTTTATCTTTCCAGCACGTTTGCTTAACAGGACGTAAGTGCAGAACATACAATAGCAAATTCCAGCCGTTGCCTATGCTTGAGCCAGTTGTCGGCAATCCTTCTCTCTGCCTGTATAGCATAAGGGATGCCTCACTTGTGACAATTCCAGGGACTTCCACAGATGATACGTGGGAACAGTCTGACATAGTGTTGGCCGTGGGACGTGTGCTCAATAGAAACCAGGTGCCCATTGCCAGGAAGGACACAAAAAGAGAAGAGGGACTTCCCTCCATTCAATGGGAGAATAGACATCAAGACACAGTAAGACGATCCTTTCTAAAACGTTTGCTCAGTGGTCCGGCTAAAAATGCTGCTTCCTGCTCTTGTGTGTCCCAGACTACTTGATACCAGAGACCTAGGCTTCCTCTGTGTCTCCCTTTCTCACTGAGTTCTACACTTGAGCTGTGAGCAAGGAGACTGTGATCCATCCCTACAAGCAGAGTTATGACATCAGGTATCCTCAGACTACATACCTGGAACCCTTTCTCTGATGGACATCACCCAGCTGGTATTTCACAGTGCGATCTGAAGACCGTGCATCCAGTCCCTGAAGATGCAGATTTAAAGGATTGATCTCCCCCCTGGCTTGGCATCCTGGCATCTCTAGTTTTATCAGCTCCCACCATGATTCCCCTTCCTGCTGCAGTTCAAGAGCCTCTGACCCTGGCTTTCTGACCTAGCGGTGCTTTGGATCACTAGAGGGCACCCTGGAACAACATTTCTCCCAGGCTGTGGGCTCTCTGCTCCTGCCAACCGACCAACCGGGGCTGCACATAGTTCTGGGCTACAATTTCCGAGCCGATCCTGGAAACAGAGTTTCCTTTACGAAATCCCATCCAGTTGCCACATCACCAAAAACATCAAAGGAACACTTCCCCCGCGGAGCTGTAACACACGCAACTTATGAAGAAAAATGAGACTTCGAGTCATCCTATTTACTTATTAAATATTTACAAATCTACCCCAACCTGAGGGATTAAAGAAAGGATTGATAAAAGCAGACATTCTTCCTGCTCTCAAGAAAAATGGGGGAGAGATAAGGCATAAATACAAACTCACTTTAAAATATTTATAATTAATATTAATTTTCCTTTTTTAAAAAAATTTTATTTATTTATTTGACAGAGATCACAAGTGGGCAGAGAGGCAGGCAGAGAGAGGAGGAAACAGGCTCCCCGCTGAGCAGAGAACCCGATGCTGGAAACTCTTTCCCAGGACCCTGAGATCATGACCTCAGCCGAAGGCAGAGGCTTTAACCCACTGAGCCACCCAGGCGGCCACAATTTTCAAATTAATAAAAAATATAACCAATCACTAACTCTGAGACCGGTGCCAGTATAGACACAAACCGGGAGCTCCATAAGGGACCCTAAGCTGGCTGGGATGACTTGGGAAGACCAAGGATCCTTGGGGAGGCATCATGGAGAAGGTGGAACGGGAGAGGGAAGGAAGAGGGTAGGTCAGGGTGGCCTAACAGCAACATGCGCTTCTAATTCAGGGCCCTCCCTTGTGTCTCAGCAGGGATTCAACTCAAATAAACATGGCAAATGCAAACATGGGGAAGGACTGCTGGGCCTTCTGTTGTCAGACGGGCATCACGCCCACGTGGGCAACAAACACTCGGGGGCACCACTGCGTGCCAGGCGCTGGCCACACACTGGGAAGACAGCGGTGGGCAAGACAGACGCCTCACTGCTGCGCTCGGGTGTTTACAAGCCTTTAGGAGAGACAGACAAACACACATAATTACAAAGTAGTGTGTAAGTGATAGGTTAAATAGGAGGTCTGTGCTAAGCCCCTAGAGAAACCTAATCCAGAACTGGTGGGGAGGGGGCGTGCGAGGGACACTCCCCGGGGGTAGAAATACTCGACAGGACAACCTAAGGATGAGTTAGGAGCAGCAAGAAGAGGCATGTTCGTACATGGGGGAAGAGGAGAAGCAGACCACATTTGAGGAACTGAAAGAAATTCAGTGGAACTGGTGGGGTGCTGGGCAAGGGGGGGGGGGGGCACAGGGCTAGCAGGGGCCAGCTCACGCGGAGTCACCTAAATCCTCTTGGGGACATCCAGGTTCACCCTAAGGGCACTGTGGAGTCATGGAAGGGTTGTGAGCTGGGTTAGTGCTGGGACCAGATCTCCCTTTTAGGGGGCTCTGCCTGTGTGCCGGCGTGGGTCAAGGCTACCTCAGCATAGTAATAAGCCAGCAAAGCCAGAGGCATCCGCCTCTTTCTTTAATTGGCAATTTCTTGTTTCCTTCCGCCATGCTCAATCACCAGCTTCCCAGGAAAACCCTTTAAACACAGAGGTCTCTCTTTTTTTTAATTCTTTTTTTATTAAGATTTTATTTATTTATTTGACAGACAGGGAGATCACAAGTAGGCAGAGAGGCAGGTAGAGAGAGAGGGAAGCAGACTCCCGCTGAGCAGAGAGCCGGCCGTGGGACCCGATCCCAGGACCCTGAGATCATGACCTGAGCCGAAGGCGGAGGCTTAACCCACTGAGCCACCCAGGCGCCCCAGAGGTCTCTTTTTAAGGTCAGCCTCACAGGCCAGATAACAGAGGAGGCAGAAATAGCCCAAGAGATGTGATGGTTACCAACTGGATGGTCCTTCTGGCGCACACGAGGGTCCTCACAAAAGGCTATCTCTGGGGGGTGGGGAGCCCTCCCTGGACAGAGAGAAGGAGTGGGCTGAACCCCGATTCCTAGGTGGGACACCCTAAACACCACCACCAAACTGGTTCAAGACAATGCAGAGAGAAAACAACAAATCTGGGAATCGATACACAAAATTGATGGGAACTATATAAAGTGAGGCCTTATCTACCTGGGTCTCTGCTGTTTTATTGCTCTTATTACTAACTTAGTACTTTCACTTGGCCCACACATCAAACCGTAGGCCTCTTAATCAGGCCTCCCTTCCTTATCTACCTGGTAGCCCAGAGACAGGTGAAAGCAGTCACCCTGCAAGGCCATAAGAAGCAGAATCTAATGCAGCTGATTGAACTTTCCAATTAAAGTCTAGCTCCACGATTGTTTGCCTAGAGAATCACCAGAGAGGCACTTTTTCCTTTCCTACCAACTCCACCCTCGGGCCCTCCCAGGCATCCTGCGCCCTCTCCTCATTTCCTAAAATGGAGGCCTTGCGGAGAGCAGGCCTTCGAGTAACACAGTTCCTCAATTCCGGCCTCCGTGGAGACAGCAGGCCTCACGCCCAGTTTCCTTTCCTTCAGAGTAAGGAAGGGTCTGTGTTCAGGGCCCAGAGCCTTGGGCACAAAAATAGAATATTTGAGCATTTGGATTTTCCTTTCCTGACGGTGGACTTACTCAGGAAGAGGCACTTCAACAAGATTTTTTTTTTCTTCTCTGTGTTTTTCAAACAACACATTCAATGGGGCGGGAAACAAGGTTGTGGAGAAAAGACCTTCAGCCCTATGCTTTTGCTTCCCCTGACAGGCTCAGGTGAAGCAGACCTTCCCCCTTCACGGCCCTCTCTGCAGGCACCTGGCTCCTCTCCCGCCCCCAGCTTCTAAGCTCACGGCATGGCCCCCCACCAAGTCCCACAAGCACCCTCTCTCTTCAATTGTTGGGCTCATAACTGAGACTTCCCACACAGTGATATGAAGAGACATATGATTCAAGCATCCCCATTCCAGAAATATTATTATAGTCTCAGGAAAAAATAGGGGCCGCTCAATGTCTGTCACCTGAAATAAACTCCCTGTTCCTTCCCTACTGCTCCTGCAGATGCTCAGTTCTAAGGATTATCCCCCTTTATTTTGCCCACCCCTCCCAAGGCTCCTAACCCCAGCCAGTGGCTGAGGGAGGAGGGAAAGGGCCCTCTGAAGCTGGCCACCTCAGGGTGTGGAAGCACGCGCTTGTCAGCTTGTCACGTGGAAATAAAATGTGCCACTAACCTCTGCGCCTCCCTAGAGAATCCACAGTTTGTGTCTCTTTGCAGAGCTCAGAACAGCCTGTATGTTCTCCTCTCCCTGTTGTGTGCCTGGCGCTTCCCCAGTGAGATATCTCCTGGAAGAGCTTTTCCGGTGAGGGGTGGGGAGCTTTTGTTCTCTGGGAAACGTGGTGCACTCATTGTCCTGGGATGGGGGAGGTTCTAGAGACCGAGCTTCCACTGAGCGAGTGAGGCTGCCTTTGGCTGCTGCTGGGGTGTTCTTGATGTCTCTGCCCCTTTGGGTTAACCGTCTAGGGGGGGCGTGGATTGTGATACAGCTAATAAAATAAGAATAGATATGAGAAGTGAGATCTCACTCTCTTTTTTCTTAACTTTTTCTCCACAATCACTTGAGCTTCTGTTACCATCATTTCCGGGAAGAACCCTCCAACAGTTTGACTTTTGACCCCTACCCACCTAGATGACATTCACAGGACGAATGTCATCTTCTCTTTCACCCCATTTCTCATGTAATAACATGCAGGCCTGAAGCTAAAGTGAAATTTCTAGCAGCTATTTTTTTAAAAAATTGTTTTTAATTGAAGTATAGTTAACTCTAGCAAGTTTTGATTTACCTGTTGGTTGTCAGCATAGTAGTTCAACAACACTGAGTTCCTGATTTGAAAACCAGGAGTAGCATAATTTAAGGTACGGTACCCTGCACTGAAAAGTTCTTCAAATATTGTATAAGCTCTGCTTGTCCCCACAGTGGTAAATACAATTAGGACCCAACTTTGTTGAGGCAACATTCTGCAAGGTAGAGCACATTCCTGGTTTGCTCTCTCAGGATTTGAGAATCTTCATTCATTAAATGGTACAAATATTTATTAAGCATTTACTATGTGCTTGGGATATATCAGGGAACTAACACAGATTCCTGCCCTTGTGGGGCTTATTTCTATTCTAGCTAGGGGAGATAATAAACAAAATACAATAAATAGACTGTGTAATATATTAAACGGTAATAAGTGCTTTGGGAAAAAAGAAAAAGTAGATCAGAGTAAAGAGCACTTGGGAGAGTGGGGGGGGAGGAAGTGGGGTGTGATGGGATGGTCTAGGTAGTTAGGAGGTGGTCATTGAGAAGGTGACTGTTGGACAACTCAAGGGAGGTGATGGAGTTAGCCATGAGGATGCCTACAGAAGACAGCTTTTCTGGAAGAGAGGAGAGCCAGAGCAAAGGACCTGAGATGAGACCATGCCTAGAGCAGCAAGGAGGTCAAAGTGGCTAAAATAAGAGAGTATGGGAAGAGAGAGCAGACAGGTGGCAGGTTCTGGGTCTGAAGAGCCCCGAATGCCAAGCTAAGGATTTTGCCTTGAAGTCTGAATGAAAGGAGGAGTGAGCCACAGGAGGTTTTTGAACCAACGAATGACATGATTAGACTTAAATTTTAATGGAATCACCCTGGCTGCTATGTAGAAATAAAAGACTGTATTAGATTATCAGCAAAAGTGATGAACCCTAAATTTATAATTTCTCTCTGGGTATATACATATATTTTAAAATTATTTTTTCTCTGGGTATATATTTTTTTAAGATTTTATTTATTTATTTGACAGACAGAGATCACAAGTAGGCAGAGAGGCAGGCACATAGAAAGGAAGAAGCAGGCTCCCTGTTCAGCAGAGAGCCTGATGTGGGACTCGATCCCAGGACCCTGAGATCATGACCCAAGCTGAAGGCAGAGGCCCAACCCACTGAGCCACCCAGGCGCCCCCAGATCCTCCTTTTAAAGTTATTCAGAATGAACTACATAGAGCTTACAAAACAGTTAAAGCTTAGGCACATAGAAATGATCAATGATATGGGATAAAGCTACAAGGTTCAATTCCAATCTCTCTTGCTAGAAAATTGGTCCTGAGTTTCTGAGGACAGAAAACCTGTCCTGAGTAGGTTCTTTTCATGCTCACCTCGTGGGGGCTATATAAACAGAAAGCCAAGCACCACGCTTCCAGCAGTGACCAGGAGAGAGGAGAGATGGCAAGGTAAGCCTTCGGTGTAAAATAAACCCAAAGACAAAAAGATTCTCTCCGGGGCGGTTTAGGGGTGATGAAAAAGGGGCATGTTGATAACTGTCCCCTCAGGCAACTATTTATAAACATTTATGGTAAAGGTTACGGATCCCAGATTCTAGATTTAAAAACTAGAGACTCAGGCAGGCCAAGTTCACATACTTGCACTCAACTAACAATTCCGTGATAAAACTGGGCCTCAAAGCAACAAATCAAAGGGCAGCTTTGCTGGTTCCCAGGGCTGTCAGCCTTTCCTCGTCATAATCGGTTCCACCGAGACTTGGAATCCCTCAATGAAAGGGAAAGTTGCATAATGAAGCAGCATTCAACAGGGACCCTCTATTCAGCCTGACTCCCAGCCATCCTGGATCATTTTCTCAAACTATTTATTTCTGTGCGGTGGGGGTGGGAACATGGAAGACAAAATGGCACCTACTTACTCAATTTTGCTGCTCCCTGTATGGCTGACTCACACCTGCTGACAGGAATGAGCCTCAGAGTCTTCATTCCCCGCAGAGCTGGAGGTGGATTTTAACTTGCCCTTGCCCTCCCCGCCGTCAGGAAGACTGTCAGCTTAGTTCTGACTGAAAAACCAAAAAAAAAAAAGGAAAAAAGAGAGAAAAAAAAAGAAAGAAAGAAACAAAAAGACTGCACAAACCTTTATTACCCAGCAGGTCACTAGAGGCGGAGAGAGAGCAGCTCAATTCTTGGTCTCACGTGGAGGGACGAGGGCTGGCAGTTGAAAGGCCACCTTTTGACTTGTAAAACAGCAGCTAAATTGGCCAGAGAGGCGCTTTCTTATGCAACGAGGAATAAGGGGCTCCCCTTTCAGTGTTCAACCTTCACGCTGAAAATATTCTTTTCACTGAGGAGAATGTGCCTTTGATGACATTTATTGTGGGGACATGCCGAGTACTGCTCATAGGCGGCTGACATGGAGCATTCATTTGCCCTGAAAAATAATGCTCACGTCCAATGAGAGTATAAAACTAATGAATGTAATGTGCTGTTCTTATTGCCAATAGGCTCTGATTGGGAATTGCCACTTTGTTTTTCCATCAATGCCGATAGTCTGGTACTGATGCTTAGCTTGTCTCCCGGCCCCAGACATTCTGGAGGACAGCCATTTGTAAGCGCTGTGCCAATCACTCTTGCAGAGAGCAAAGGTGATTCGTTGTGTGTGGCTTAAACTCCTAACCTTGTTTTCCTTCCTACCTTGCTCTAGGACACGAAGGCCATTTGGCAAAGGGGCACTGCCTGTGGGATCTATTCAGATGTAGCCGATCCTGGGAAATAACTTCCTCGGGAGACAGGACTCGGGTAATTTCCCCACTGTGCTGGCATATTTGACCTTTACTTGCACACTCATTAAGTGGCTAGTGATTGTGCTTTTTTGCCTCTCACCTAGAGTTGCTTGGGGATATTGAGAAAGGGGGCACAATTCAAGAGCAAATTGCTCTGATTAATAGTGTATTTATAGTTCAGTCTATCAAGGTCATTTCCCTAGAGGCTAGCCTTTCTTTATGAAGAAAGAAATACTGTGTCATTGTCTGTCTATCCCTAGAAGAGGCAGGAGGGCCAACGAGGAAGGCAAGCAGTTATGAGTGGGATGCCTATTTATTTATTTATTTACATATGTACGTATATTTGGCAGCTTGGTGCCCACATATATCTGGTCCAGCTTTTTCTTACTCTGAAACTTGTCTTAGTTCACTTCAGTTCCCCATTAGACTATTTTTCAGGGAAACAAACCCATCCCACTTAACAATTTTATTCTGTTTCTGTCTCACCCCTGACTGAACTAAGCATCTGGTGGCACTACTTTTTAAAAATGGACTTCTATTGTGTAAATCTGGTGATTCACAGACGTGTACCCCTGGGGCTAAAAATACATTATATGTTTATAAATAAATAAATATATAGATAGATAGATAGATAGATAGATATATGGACTTCTAGGAGCGCCTGGGTGGCTCAGTCGGTTCAGCGGCTGCCTTCCCTTCAGGTCATGATCTCAGGGTCCTGGAATGGAGTCCTGCCTAGGGCTCCCTGCTTAATGGGGAGTTTGCTTCTCCCTCTCCCACTGCCCTTCCTCCACCGCCCCCTGCTAGTGCTCTCTCTCTCACATAAATAAATAAAATCGTTTAAAAATAAATAAATAAAAATAAAGATTGACTTCTAAAGCACACAAGCTTGTGAAGCTTGAGAACTAAAGCCTGCTTCTATGACTCAAAGGAAAGGCGCCCGCTGAACACAGCCCTCCTCTTGAGCGGGATGAGGGAGATTATAGGTGTCTGTGACACTGAGAGAACACAGTGCCCAGGAGTCTTAAGTTCCCAGAAAACAAGTTAAAACAGTTACCTTCATGTTTCCTTGCTTTTAACAGTCATATTTATGTAAAGAAGACATTACCTCAGAGTCAGTCATGCTGCCTTCCGGAACCTTGAGGTGTCCTGTTCAAGTCCAACATCTCTTCTCAAGGGAGTATAATTCCCTGAGTGCTTGAGTAGAAATAGAATGACCTCATTTCCAAAAAGCTCCAAGAGACCAACAACCATATTGGTGTAATTTTTATGCATAGTGCTTAATGTATTTAATATTCATTTTTGGGTTAATCTTAAGAATTTTGGTGATAAGTTTAGATACAAATATTTCCTTCATGTAGTCATTTCATACATGTTTAGTATTTCTGTAGAGATCAGTGATATAGTACCTGCCTTCAAGAGTATTAACAGCCTCCTTTTTTGAGGGATTACTATGTCCCAGCCACCATTTGTAAAATTTTAGTAGCTTTTCTCATTCAGTCTTTACCACAGTTCCGTACGATAGATACTGTTAAGACGTCCACTTTGCAGATGGCAAAATTGAGGCACAAGTTAGCAGTTGTCTTGTTAAGAAACCTGGACTGGATCACTCAACGGAAGAAACAAGCAGCTCGGAGATCTTGGAGGATAGGTGGTTTATTTGACACCAGTGGGCTCAGAGAAGAGCGATCTCCAAAGGTGTGAGCCCTGAGCACAAGCAAGGGCGTAATTTATACACTTCTCCTTCTGTATACGTGGCATTTTTGGCATGCACATGGCAAGCGGGGCAGGAAGAACTCGTAAGGCCCCTGGCATAGGGACTGGGATTCCCCTGCTGGCTTGCTCAGCCATCTTAGAACACAGATTTTCCTTATCAGTCTAACATCATAGAACTAGAATGTTGCAGAGTCTAAATTGGTATCCAGGCACTCTTGCTCCAGAGCCTGAATTCTTAACCATTGTTCTTGATTGACATGGTCTCAAGTGACTTGGGTCTAAAGACAGAAAACAGACAAATGTACTATGATTGAGGGAAATGTAAGAATCAGAGTATTTGTGTTTTTTTTGTTTGTTTTTTTAAAGATTTTATTTATTTATTTGACAAAGAGAGATCACAAGTAGGCAGAGAGAGAGGAGGAAGCAGGCTCCCCGTTGAGCAGAGAACCCGATGCGGGACTCCATCCCAGGACCCTGAGATCATGACCTGAGCCGAAGGCAGAGGCTTAACCCACTGAGCCACCCAGGGGCCCGAAATCAGAGTATTTGATCTATTGATCCATGCTACCTAGGACTATGACACACTTTTTTTTTTTTTTTAAAGATTTTATCTATGTATTTGACAGAGAAAGAGATTAGAGAGGGGATACAAGCAGGGGGAGCAGAAGAGGGAGAAGCAGACTCCCCACTGAGCAGGGAGTCCAATGTGGGGCTCCAGCCCAGGACCCTTGGATCACAACCTGAGCTGAAGGCAGAGGCTCAACAACTGAGCCAGCAAGGTACCCCCATGACATACATTTTTAACCAAATTCCCAACTTTGTAAGAGACTGAAAACCATGCCTGGAAAGTACTTCAACCTACTCCACATTAGCAAAAACATACAGACATAAATGTTATTGAAGGAGAGATGTCCCAGAGAAGAGTTAGATTGAGACCAAGGACAGAGTTCTAACAGAAGACCCAGTATCAGTTCAGTTCATCAAGGCCAGATACAAAAGTGTGGGAGACAGAGAAGCCAGGAGGGTTGGTGATGGATGGCCAGGTCACAAAAGGCCATGCATGCGATGCCAAGAAGTTAGGGTTTTATCTTGAAGGATTTGCACTTTAGAGAGATCACACTTGACTGCAGGTTGGAGAATAGATTAGAGAAACACAAGATTGGAGGCAGACAGACCTATCAGGAGATGCTTGCATTCATCCTGGTCAGAGGAGGCAGCGGATTGGAAATGGAAATAAGTGAGTGGATTCCAGAGATATTTAAAGGTGTAATTGTCAGACTTGATTGGAAATGGGATACAAATAAGGAAGAAGTTGAGAATGACACCCACATTTCTGCCTTAGGCAACTGGTTGAACGGTAAGACCATTTGCTGGCACAAGGAACCCAGCAGGAAAAACAGGTTGGGAGGGAAAAGCAGATGAGTTTGGAGCAGGTGAATTTGAAGAGCATGTGGTGCCCATAGGTCATCTCAGTGGAAATATTTGGAAAACAGATTGATATGTATTTAAATATGAAGCTCTGAAGGGAGATCTGGGCCAGAATTATAGACTTCAGAGTCACAGAAAATAGACAATAATTAAAGCCAAGGGAGAGAATGGTGCCACCCAGGGCAAATGTATAGATTGAGAAAGGTAGAGGCTCCAGTACGGAAACCCAAGGAAAAGGGAGGGGCAGTGGAAGAGGAGCTTAAAAAGAAGAAAGTACAGCCAGAGAGGTAAAAAGAAAATCCATCTGAGTAAAGAGAACAGCTCAAGAGATAATGAACACTAGTGTCAAATACTGAGAGGTGAAGAAATGAATGGAGTGAGCAGTGTCCCTAGGATTTTGCAGTTAGGAGGTCATTGGTGTCCTTGGTGTCAGCACTGAAAGAAGTGTTGATGGTATAAACCAAGATGTGGTGGGGTGAAGAATGGGAGGTAACGAAGTCATGACACCCAGTGTAGACAATTCCTTAAGACTGTGGCTGAGAAGGGGAAGAGGAAGAATGGGCAGGGTCCACAGGAGGGTATTTGGGGTTTTTGTTTTTATTCATTAAGCAGAGACTTGAGCATTTCAATACTGATGAATGGATTTAATAGGTGAAGGGAAGGCAGAAAATGAAGAGGGAGAGAGCAATCAATACTGCAAGATTCCTGAGGAAGTGGGAGGATTTGGAATCCAAACCCTGGGTTGTACCCAGAAGGATGCGATATGCCTGGTGGGGGGCCAGGGTTCAGAAATGGTAGTGGGAAGTTGAGTTGGTTGTCATTGGACAGTCTGTACATTCCCCTATCAGCAGATGTTGAGTCATTTGCTGGGAATGAAGGGGAAGTGACTCGTATGGGTGGGAGGAATGGTGGCAGATTTGCAGAGAGGAGAGGACATGTGAGAGAGCTGCTTTGCAGAAGGGAAGAGAACATGTTACAGGGGTCCCAACTGGGTCTGGAGTAAATTTGGAGAGCCTCCTCAACTGTGATATACACTTTTAGCCAAATTCCCTCCTTTGAATGAAACCCAGGAGCTTGACTGGGAAGTACCTTATCCTATTCCACAAATAAATTTGAAACATGGGTAGACATGTCAGCTACTTGACTGGACTTGGAACAAATAAATATTTCTTAGAATTAATATTCATTAATGACACTTTAATGATTCATTTTAAGTGTTGTGTTTATAGTGGATATGTAGATTCCAGAAATCTCAACTTTTCATTAGATTTTAATATCATAACATTAGAATAAATGATACAAAGAAGTGATCTTGCCTGATAGTTAAAAGCACAGACTCGGGCGTCAATCAGACTTGGGGTTCAATCCTGATTAGGCTAATTAGGCTATCAGCATGTGCCCTAAAGCAAGACAATCTCTTGTCAGTGAAATGAGGATGATAAGAAAACTTACCTCGTAGGGTTGTTAAGGGAGATAATATATTTGATGGGATAATATATTGATATTTATTAACTTTTAAGTTATTAACATTTCCTTCCTGGAACTGTTCCTTGTGATCTATTCCATGAAGTAGAGCTAGGGGCATGAGGGTGAGGAGGACCAGAGAGGAAAAAAGGAGAAAAGTGGTGTTTTCCTAATTTGGAAATCCCTTAACCCATTAATAAGATTTTTCTAGGGAATACTTCTGAAGCAAGAGAAAGATTGTCTCTGGGGCAAGTGATTTTTTCTGAGGAGTAGAAAAGATTTCCTCTTTCACAGACAGAAGGAAAAGGAGCTGAGAAAGAAGGATGTGGGGGAAGGGAGAAGGTTGTCACTGGAGAGAGGTCCAGACTTAGTAGAACTGAGTCTACAGGAATGAGGGCTAACTCAGCAAAGAGGACACTCTACTAAAGATCTATGCTCTGTAAAAGTTGCCCCAAAATTTGCAGTTGAAGGAAGCAAACAGTTATTTCATAGTTTCTGAGTACCAGGAACCTAGAGTCGCTTAGCTGAGTGATTTTGGCTAAGGTCTCTCATGAGATTGCGCTGAAGCCACTGGCTGGGCTGCCATCATCTGAAGACTTGAACAGAGCAGGAGAATCTACTCCCAAGTTCACTTACTGTTAGCTGTTAGCACAAAGCCTGGTTCTCAGCATGTGCATCTCTCCATGTAGGTACTCAAGACATGGCAGCCAGCTTCCCCCGAGTAAGGAATCTAAAAGAGAGAAGAGGAGAGAAACCAAGACAGAATTCACAGGATCTTTTATTACTTAATCTTGGATGTGTCATATCATCACTTCTGTCCTATTCTTCTGCTGTATTATGTCCCTGGTACAATGTGGGAGGGGACTGTACAAGAACATGACTACTAGATGAGGATCATTGGGGGTTATTGTGGAGCCTGGCTATCAGAGACACAGTGAGGGGTTTTCTGGAGCAGCCAGACATGAGTGGGAGCAGACTACCCTGGCTTTCCTGGAGCTTTGTTCTGCATCTATGGCTCTGCCTATTCAACTTCCCCTTGGCATCATTTGGGGACTTCTCTTTAATAGCAGACTTCCCCTCATCACACATTTCCAGCAGAAGTAATGGCCACGATGCTCTGTGACTTCACTTGCTCCTGCTTACCCTGTGTACATGACCCCCATCTTGCAGTGAGCCCCAAGAAGGAAGACTGGATTTATCCATGGATAAATGGGAGGAAACTCCCTTCTTCTCTGGGATTGTAGTTAAACATACTCTAACTTGGGGACACCTGGGTGGTGCAGTTGGTGAGCAACCAACTCTTGGTTTCGGCTTGGGTTGTGGTCTCAGGGTCATGGGATTGATCCCCACGTGGGGTTCCATGTTCAGCATGAACTCTGCTTGGGATTCTCCCTCCCTCTCCTTCTGCCCCTCCTGCTCATGCGTGCTCTCTCTCTCTCTCATAAATAAATTAATTTTAAAAAGCCCAGCATAGGGGCACCTGGGTGGCTCAGTGGGTTAAAGCCTCCGCCTTCGGCTCAGGTCATGGTCTCAGGGTCCTGGGATCAAGCCCCGCATCGGGTTCTCTCTGCTCAGCAGGGAGCCTGCTTCCCCCTCTCTCTCTGCCTGCCTCTCTACTTGTGATCTCTCTCTATCAAATAAATAAATAAAATCTTTAAAAAAAAAAAAAAGCCCAGCATACTCTAACTTCATAATAATAGCTAATTTTACCAGGTGTGTATTTTTATCAGACCCTATGAAGTAGACTTGCCTTTCAGATGAGGGGATTAACATCCAGAAAAGTTAAGTGAAACCAAGATTTGAAACCTATCAACCTGGTTCTAAATTCATGATCTCAGCTTCTATTCTGTATATTCAGCACAGAGCCCAGCGTTAGTAAGTATTCAATAAGTGTTGGTCATTATTATTAATTTTCTCAATGGAAGAAAAGATACCGTCTAGATTCAAAAAGCTGAAGGATTGGTGTATTCTACATTGTAAAAGGTAAAGGTTATGTTTTTCTTACTTCTTTTGTTACTCTCATTGACAACCCAACAAAGCTTATAAAAAGCTGTATTTACCAAATAGCCATTTGGATCCATGTCCCTACGGAATTGCTCGGTGGTGGATCTAAACTGGCAGTGATTCCCGTTTGTTTTACCTTCTGTGGCTTTAATAACCCCACGTCACTCTTTCAAGCACTAGCGTCAAGAGCTGGCAATTCTCTTGCCTCAACTGTAACCCGTCCTGCTGCCTTCCTTGAGGGGTCTGAAATGAGTAGGGAGTTTGCCAGGTTTGAAGTTGGCCTCCCCACCAAATCTGAGCTGTGTGACCTTGGGCAAGGTACTTCGGGTTGCTGAGCCCTGTTTCCTCTTTGGAAAATGGGACTGTTGGGAGAATTCAGTGAGATAAGATATGTAAAACACTTCACACAGTGCTTATCACAGAGGAGACAATCTTAGTTAAATGCCATTCTCTCTTTCTTTCTCCCAGTAGGGTTTAATTGCTCCGGTCATGTGGTCCCAAATCATTTTGATTATGCCAGCTTATGGCATCCAAAATTTATCAGATGATAATTTAAAAGGATAACAGTGCCTAGTGATAACACTATTTGTTTTGTATTTTGTCTGTAGTCAAGCCTAATCCCCCCCCCCAATATATTCCCTGAGAGCATAGGCTATTTCTTATTCATATTTATATTTTTGTTCCCTGTAGTGCCGAGCAAAATGACTGGCACATGGTAGTCTTTAATTCATATCTGCTGAACCAAATTGAAATCAGAGGGTTTGGAAGGGATTGGAACTAAAACAAAATAGGAAATGCTTGAAATAAAAGGTGGGTTTTGGGAGAGGGGAAATTTTTATTTCCAGGAAACATTTCATGTGCTCTGTATAGGTTTTCACACTATACATCATGCTGTATCCTCCATGTACACCTTCAAATCAATTAAATAACATTTTAAGTCTTTAAAGGGATAATGGTGGCAGAAATAGAGATTCATCTTTGGAAAATATTTAGTATTTTATTTCACAAGCTGAAATGATATGAACACCTAGTACCGGAGAAATTATACCATTAATCATATTAGTGATTTAACTGGTTTCCCAGAGTAAGTATTTCAGTTCTATTATTGCTTCAAGAGAATTCTTAGAAAAAGAATTTGCCTAGAGGAAGTCAATTTATAGCTTCCATTCAGCTAATATGACACTTGATAATAGATCCCTGATAATACCGATGGGACAAGGAGCCAAGGCATTTTGCTTTCTCTTCTCTATTGTCTAGTTACACCTAAATAACAAAATATCACCCCTGGATCAACCCAACCATCTGCTTCTTCTAGGCCCATATCAGTTTCTGGGCAGCCTGGGGTTGCTGCCTCCTATTTGGGTGTTCAGGGTCATGGTTCTTCTTCTTTTTTTTTTTTTTAAAGATTTTATTTATTTATTTATTTGAGAGAGAGACAGTGAGAGAGAGCATGAGCGAGGAGAAGGTCAGAGGGAGAAACAGACTCCCCATGGAGCTGGGAGCCCAATGCAGGACTCGATCCCGGGACTCCAGGATCAGGTCATGGTTCTTCTTAACCCCCCTGCTCAATGGTACTACCCTTCATTCAATGACATATGTCTTGTCCAAGAAATGCCTGAGTAGAATTATTTTCTTTTCCTAGGTATCTCCCATGTATATAGGACATACACATGTTATTAAATTTGTTTGGTTTTCTCCTGTTTAAAAAGGAAAGAAAGAAAGAAAGAAAGAAAGAAAGAAAGAAAGAAAGAAAGAAAGGAAGGAAGGAAGGAAGGAAGGAAGGAAGGAAGGAAGGAAGGAAGAAAAAGATAGATGCCTGTTCACGGCATAGCTCTTACAACCTCTTGGGAGAAGATTGGGGTGCTCTCTACCATTTTCAGTGCTGTGGAGATGCACTGTTTCCAAAGGGCTGAGTCAGGATGGGTTGACAAAATTATCTTTCTCTTTCTTCAGGTTGTATTATTGAGCTGGGTGCACTGTTCCAGCCTTCTCCCTCCCTCGTGATGATTTTTTTTCCTCTCAAGGTTTCCACTGTCCTCGTCTGCAGTCTGGCTTCTCCGGTGGGGGGAAGAGATGGAGCTCAGGGAAATGGGGGAGGAGATCAGTCAATGCGCATTACTTGGTAATCATGTTTTCTGAGTGAAAAGTTTACTGGTTTGTTTTTAGGCAGAGTCAAAATGTTCCCATATCAAAACAGCCACTTCAAGGCAGCCACATCAAGATGTTCCTGGCATCAAAATGACTGTGTCAAAGCTGTGTGTCAGCAAATTGACTGTAACAAAACAGCCTGTATCAAAATGGCTGTATCCTACATTGGCACAGGACTCGTCATCAAAGGAATGCTTTCTAGAATGTCAGTGCTGTTTATAGTAAGATAAGATGAAAAGTTGTTTCTTTCCATTGATGCTCCCACTTTCAGTTGGGAGCCGGACTTCACCCCAAGGGACTGGAAGACAAAGAGGCATTGCTTTTTATTCCTAGTGTTCTAGTGCCTTCTGTGAAAAAGAATTGGGCACAAATGAACAAAGATCATCCCGCTTTTACCATGGAAATTGTGAAAAAACTCCCATACTAATTTTATAATCACGCCTTTACACTTTGTTCTCATCACAAAAATCTTTTGGAATTATCTCCTAAGAATCAGCCAAAAAATTTGTGCCAACATGAACTGAAGGCAGTTTGGAGTCACTTGCCTGCTGCTTACGGCAGCAATCACAGGCCTGAAGACCCATACCACAGGCAAATGCCCTGAACTCCTGCCCCTTCAGACCCCAGTTAGGTTACAAAACCTTTCCTGGAAGGTTTGTTGTTGTTGTTTTAATATTTTATTTTTTAAGTAATCTCTCTACCCAACATGGGACTTGAACTCACAACCCCAAGATTGATCACATGCTCTACTCGGTGAGCCAGCTAGGCACCCCGTGGAAGGTTTGATATTAGAAAGCATTCATGGCCTGTCTCTTCAGGCTCAGAAAGCTTATAGATTGGGCAGAATATTGCACTGGGGGGGCTCCTGGGTTGGTTAAGCAACTGCCTTCAGCTCAGGTCATGATCCTGGAGTCCTGGGATCGAGTCCCACATCGGGCTCCCAGCTTCACAGGGAGTCTGCTTCTCCCTCTGACCTTCTCCTCACTCATGTTCTCTCTCACTGACTCTCTCTCTCTCAAATAAATAAACAAAAATAAAATATTTAAAAAAAAAAGAATATTGCACTGGGTTTGTTATATAGAGTAAGCATGGCTCTATCCTTAATTATCACACCTCTTCCTTGACTTTTGATGTATCATACTCTATTGGCTTTATCTCGCCTCGCTGGCTGCTCCTTCTCATCGTTTTCTGTCTTCCATTTCTCTATCTGACCTCTAAATGCTGGAGTGCCTAAGTGCTCAGTCCTGGGCTCTCTTCTCTAAGAATAACTCTCTCCCTAGGAGAGCATATTCAGTTCTGTGACTTTAAATAGCATCTGTGTGCTGATTGCTCCAAATATATATTTCCAGCCCTAACCTTTCCCAGGATTCCAGATTCATACATCCAATATCCTTATGTGAATGTCTAAGAGGCATCTCAATTTTATAGGTCCAAAATGGAACCTAGGTTTCCCTGCCCAAGTCTGTTCTTCTGGTCTTCTCCATCTTGGTGTCAAATGAACTATGTAGCTGCCCAAACCACAAACACAGAAGTTATCCCTGATTCTTTCTCTCTCTCTATATATATATATGTATTTATATATGTATATACATATAATATCATTTTTAAATATATATAAATATACATAAATACATAAAACCCATCAGCAAATACTACTAAACAGATAGTCCCCAACTTATGATGGTTCAACTCAGGATTTTTCAACTTTACAATGGTGTAAGAGTGGTGTGCATTCAGTAGGAACCATACTTTGAATTTTGAGTTTTGATCTTCTCCCAGGCTAGTGATATGTGGTACTAAACTCTCATGATACTGGACAGTGGCAGAGAGCGGCAGCTCCCACTCAGCCACGCGATCATGAGGGTCAACAACCAATACACTTAAAACCATTACAGCTGGGGTGCCTGGGTGGCTCAGTGGGTTAAGCCTCTGCCTTCGGCTCAGGTCATGATCTCAGGGTCCTGAGATCAAGCCCCACATCCAGCTCTCTGCTCAGCGGGGAGCCTGCTTCCTCCTCTCTCTGCCTCTCTGCCTACTTGTGATCTCTGTCAAATAAATAAATAAAAATCTTTTTAAAAAATTTTAAAAATTAAAAAAAAAACAACCATTACAGCCATTCTGTACCCATACATCTATTCTGTTTTCACTTTCAGTACAGTATTCTATAAATGACATAAATAGGCAACACTTTATTATAAGATAGACTTTGTGTTTAGTGATTTGTCCAACTGTAGGTTAAGGTAGGTGTTTTGAGCACATTTATGATAGGCTAGGCTAAGCTATGATGTTTGGTGGGTTATCCCAATTTCTACTTATGATATTTTCTTATACTTTTAAAATTTTACTTATTTATTTTTAAAATATTTTATTTATTTATTTGACAGAGAGAGAGAGCACAAGTAGGCAGAGAGGCAGGCAGAGAGAGAAGAGGAAGCAGGCTCCCCGCTGAGCAAGAGCGCCAGATACGGGGCTCAATCTCAGGACCCTGGGGAATCATGATCTGAGCTGAAGGCAGAGACTTTAACCCACTGAGCCACCCAGGCGCCCCTCTACTTATGATATATTCAATTTAAAATAGGTTCATGGGGACATAACCCTATTATAAGTTAAGGTAGGTCTGTAGTTCTTCTACCTCCAAAATATATCTGGGCTATTTGCCTTCCTTTCCCTGCACTGCCACGATCCTAATCTAAGCCACCATCATCTCTTACCAGGACTATTGCAATGGCCTCTTAACTATTTTCCTCCTTTCTTTTCTGGCTCATTCTCATCACTTAGATCTCAGATAACAGATCAAGGCTTAGAGAGGACTTCCCAAACAACCCTATTGGGAGTACCTTTCTTTCCCCTGTTCTCCATCAACTCACCATGATGCCTTTTCATAGAACTTACAACACTGTATAATTATCTATTTCCTTCCTATTGACCATGTCCCCTGCTTGAATATAAGCTCAGTGGGAGCAGGAAGTTGAACCCTTTCCTTCTCCACTCAGCTACCAGGGTTTAATCACAGTGCCTGACCCACAGTATGCTCTTGACAAATATTTGGTGGAAAGAATGAATTCAAGTCTTTCTAAAAGAGAGAATTTCATTGGGATTCCAGAAATTTAGGAACCGTCAATATTTGCTGTTGCTCAGAAACACCCCATTCAGATTGGCTATATATACATGTACCAAATATGAAGAGTGTTTATTTAAAGGCATTAAATTAAGACTGTTTTAAGCTCCAGTTACTAAATAATTCTGTAAAGACTACAGCTTAGTTTGTACCAACCTGAACACCAGGATGGTAACTATATGTGCTTATTGGTACCACATGGTTCAGTCACCAATCATTAGCAATACCTAAAGGAGTTCTTTTACATAGGGTGTGTGTGTGTGTGTTTTAAGATTTTTATTTGTTTATTTGAGAGAGAGGGAGAGAGCAAGAAAGCACAAGCAAGGGGAGCTGCAGAGGGAGAGTGGGCTTCCTGACACAGGGCTCAATCCCAGGACCCCAGGATCATGACCTAAGCCAAAGGCAGATACTTAACCAACTGAGCCACCTAGATGCCCCTACATAAGGTTTCATAAAATATTTAGTTGGGAAGAAATAATCACATGAAAGAGAATGAACAATATTGAATTTTTAGTTACCTGACACATAAACACATATTCACTATACATAGAAATGTAGTTGAGGAATGAGAAGATATTTACAAATGGGCACAAGAGTTTTCTTTAGGTAAGGAATTGTCGTTGTTTAGAATAATATCTTGAGAGGTCGCTAAGGAGTGAAAGTAGAGGCTCTGTATGGATTGGAAAGAAACAACAAAAAGATCACAAAATCCTTCCACATAAAAAATTGGGAAATACGGGTGGAGGCAGGCACCTGGGTGGCTCAGTGGGTTAAGCCTCCGCCTTCAGCTCAGGTCATGATCTTGAGGTCCTGGGATCGAGCTCCACATCAGGTTCTCTGCTCCTGGGGAGCCTGCCCCTCTCTCTCCTCCCTGCTCAGGCTCTCTCTCCCTCTCCCTCTTTCAAATAAGTAAATAAAATCTTTAAAAAAACGGGAAAATACAGGAAGAAAAGAGAAAAAGTAAGTGAGGAAGCATGGGGAAAGAAGAGTGAGCAAAGTGTCAGGAGGCTTAACTTTGGGTTGGTGGAAATACGGCAAGGAAATTAAGTTTTCAGTTTTAAATTGGCTACTTAGGAGTGTTGCATATTTGCCAAGTAGCTCCCCTTTATGGCACACACTATCTTTGAATCTCCAGGAGGAGTCTACTGCACACAGCTGCCTCTCATGAATTTGAGGTAGGAAATTTAGGAAGAGAGACCACAGCCCACCCTTGGGTCAGAGCCAAATGAACATAAAGGAACAGCTGCAAGATGCAGAGTGAAGAACGGACATTCTACAGAAGCCAGAAATCAAACCCGGAGGTTACCGAGAGAACGGAGAGCTCAGAAAAGCTGCAGGGAGTTCGGGGAGAACATTGTTTTTCCCCTAAGACATGGGATGGGGTTTCCAGGTAAGTTTATGTAAACCTCAAGGTGATATCACGTAACGAACAATTCAGGAGCCCCTGACTATGTGATTCAGCTCATAAATATTCATCATGCCTTACCACAGTATTAGTGGAAATCCTCATTATGGATGATAGGTATTGTGTGTTCCAATTTGGGGACTCTTCTTTCTTCATCCTATCTTGCTTTATTTGTTTCTATTTTCCCCTATGGTTCCATACTCCAACCTAGACCAATGTTAGCCACACTGATAGGCCACTTTTTTTTTTTTTTTAATCCTAGAATTGGTTAGCCAGAGCAAAAAAACTAAATTTATGAGCTCTATGTGGTGGGAGAAGTCTGGTGAAAACTGAATTTTAAGCAATAATACATAGAAAACCAAAAAGTTTCTATAAAGAGCATATTCAATTCAACTACATCATTTATTCATTGAACTCAACAAATATTTATGTGCCAGATACTCTACTAGGTTCTTGAACTTTATTTTTTTAAAGATTTTATTTATTTGTTTGCCAGAGATTACAAGTAGGCAGAGAGGCAGGCAGAGAGAGAGGAAGGGAAGCAGACTCCCTGCTGAGCAGTGAGCCAAATGTGGGGCTCGACCCCAGAACCCCGGTATCATGACCTGAACTGAAGGCAGAGGCTTTAACCCACTGAGCCACCCAGGCGCCCCAGTTCTTGAACTTTAAATATGAATAAAACCCAAATACTTCTATTGATGAGTTGACAGTCCAGTGGGGATATATAAACCAATAATTACAATGCAGTATGGTAAGCGCACAGCATAGTAATAATCAGAGCATTTATGAGATCACTGAAGAGAGACACCTAGTGAAGCTTGCCAGAGGGGTCAGGGGTAGGGATGGCATTCTGAATGAGCTGACAGCTGAGCTGGATCTCCAAGGATGTGAAGAGTCAGTCAGGTAGAGATAGGGAGGGAAATTAGGTTTAAGGTTGGAGTAGGCGAGGTGAATGGAAGTGGAGATAGATGTATCTTCTAGAAAGGACACCACTGGCAAAGGCATAAAGAAAAAAAAATGCATAGGCTTTACAGGAAACTCCAAGCAGTTTTGGGTTGCTGAAGGCAAGAGTAAGTTGGAAATGAAGCTAGAGAAAAAGGTGAGGCCTAGACAATGGTGGGCTCTGAATGCTATGTAAAAAGAGTAGACCAGGGGTGCCTGGGTGGCTCAGTCGATTAAGCGTCTGTCTTCAGCTCTGTCCAGACATCCGGCTCCATGCTCAGCGGGGAATCTGCTTCTCCCTCTGCCCCTTCCCCCAATTTGTGCATGCTCACACGCCCACTCTCTTTCTCTCTCTCTGTGTCAAATGAATAAATAGAATCTCTCTTAAAAAAAAAAAAAGAAAAAGATGAGGAGAGCCCTATCTGAGGAATGGATAGTGGAGATAGAGAGGCAGGAACATACATCAAGCCATGTTTAGGAAGGTAAACAGTAAAGGCATGGTGAATGACTGGATTTGAGAAATGAAAGAGAGAGAATATCAAAGAATTCCCTCTCGGATGACAAATACGGATAACAAGGTCATGAGCTAAGATGGTGTCTACAGGAGGAGAAACCAGTTTAATGGAGGAGGTGAAGAGTTCTCTCACAAATATGCCAAGTCCAGCTGCCCTGGGGGCAGCCAGAATGAGCCAGAATAAACAAGAACTAAGGCGACAGAGCTGAGAGGGAGGCACGGCATGAGAATTCGTCTCTGTATTGGTGAAAGTTGAAACACTGAGGATGCATCTATGGACCACCGTGGAAAAAATGGTAACTTTCTTGATGGGTATAAAATAGGAGAGATATACCATGTCCTTGAAGAGAAAATTCAATATCACACAGAGGCAATTCTCTTTAATGTAGGAGAATTTTGTTAAGTTGGCATTCAGAATAACGACAGGGTACTTTCTGGAATTTGACCAGTTGATTCTAAAATGCACGTGGAATGGGTGCCTGGCTGGCTCCGTCCTGCAGAGCTTGCGACTCTTGACCTTGAGGTTGTAGATTCAAGCTCCACACTGGGTGTAGAGATTATGTAAAAATAAAATCTTTATTTATTTATCTTTTAAGATTTTATTTATTTACTTGAGAGAGGGCGAGAGCGAGAGAGAGCACAGAGGGAAAGGGAGAATCGGATTCCCCACTGAGCCGGGAGTGCCACGCGGGGCTCCACCCCACGACTCATAGATAATGACCTGAGCCAAACTCAAGATGCTTAACCTACTGGGGTAACCAGGCACCCTAAGACCTTTAAAAAAATAAAATGCACGCGGAAGACTTCATGCTAAGAATAGGCAAGGCAGGGGCGCAGTGGATTAAGCCGCTGCCTTCAGCTCAGGTCCATGATCTGTGTCCTGGGATCAAGCCCCGCATCCAGATCTTTGCTCAGCAGGGAGCCTGCTTCCCCTTCTCTCTCTGCCTACTTGTGATCTCTGTCAAATAAATAAATAAAATCTTTAAATGGGGGAAAAAAAGAATAGGCAAGGCAATTTTGAAAAAGAAAAAGAAGAGGTAGAAATTAACATAGAAATTAATACAATGTGATACTAAGGCATATAGAGACAAATGGACTAATTGGACCAATTAAACAGGACAGAGAGCAACACATGTGAGAGAACTTGGTATATGATAGAAGTGAAAGTGCAAAGCAAGGGTGACAAGCTGGACTATTCACTAAATGGTCCTGGGTCCACTGGCTATTCATACAAGGAAAAATTAGATCTTTCTCGCTGTACACATAAATAAATATCAAGTGGAATAAAGACTTCAGTGTGAAAGGCAGAATAATAAAGAGTAGAGGAAAATATATTCATTACTTCCAAGTAGGGAAGGCTTGCTTTCTTTCTTTTTTTTTTTTTTTAAGATTTTTTAATTTATTTATCAGAGAGAGAGAGGGAGAGAGAGTGAGCACAGGCATACAGAATGGCAGGCAGAGGCAGAGGGAGAAGCAGGCTCCCTGCAGAGCAAGGAGCCCAATGTGGGACTCGATCCCAGGACGCTGGGATCATGACCTGAGCCGAAGGCAGCTGCTTAACCAACTGAGCCACCCAGGCGTCCCTCTTTTTTTCTTTTTTTTAAGATTTTTATTTATTTGACAGAGATCACAAGTAGGCAGAGAGGCAGGCAGAGAGGAGGAAGCAGGCTCCCCGCTGAGCAGAGAGCCTGATGCGGGGCTTGATCCCAGGACCCTGGGACCATGACCTGAGCCAAAGGCAGAGGCTTTAACCCACTGAGCCACCCAGGTGCCCCTAGGGAAGGCTTTCTTAATACCTGAAAACTTATAACATAAACAAAAAAGATGATAAATTAAAATTAAAATTTCTATTTTAGAAAGAATACCATACACAATGTTAAAAGAGAAGGTCAGAAAATATTTGCAATTCAAATAACAGAAAAAAAAATTAGGGCACAGCAAATATGGAGAGAGAACTTCAAAAAATAAGTAAGAAAAAGGCAAAAATTCAATAGAAAAAAAATTATCAAGGAATGTGATTAGGCAATTCATAGAGGTGAAACGCAAATTGCCAAGAGCATATGAAAAGATGCCTAATCTCTCTAGAGGAAATGTAAAATGTAAAATTGGATTGCTTTTCATATATATGAGAATGGCTAAATTTAAAAATCTGATAATGTGTAATATTGGTAAGGATGTGAAGAAACTCTCATACCCTGCTGATGGGACAGTAGATCGGCACAACAATCATGGAAAGCAATTTGCCAATATTTTGTAGCATGGAATAAGTGTGTACCCTACTATATAGTAATTCGATTTCTGGACATATATTTAGAGGATCACTTACACAGAGGCACAGGAAAATTGCTTTAGGGATGGTTACTGTTTTATTACTTGCAATCATAAAATTGGAAATAACCATCCATAGTGGAATGTGGAAATTAGTAGTGGACTATTTATATGATGCAAAACTACACAGCAGTTAAAATGTGTGAACTAGATCTGTGAGCAATAACAGATAAATCTTAAAAGCACAATACTGAATGCAAAAAGAAATTCCAGGATATATTATGCATAGGACAATTTCATGAAGACAAATCAAACATTAATAGAAAAACTCAGAGCGCCTGGGTGGCTCAGTTGGTTAAGCCACTGCCTTCGGCTCAGGTCATGATCCCGGAGTCCTGGGATCAAGTCCCACATCGAGCTTCCTCTGCTCTGCAGGGAGCCTGTTTCTCCCTCTCCCTCTGCCTCTCCCCCTGCTTGTGCTCTCTCTTTCTCTGTCAAATAAGTAAATAAAATCTTTAAAAAAAGGTAGAAGAACTCATTAAAGGATTTGCCAACACTCATATGCATGCATGGGGGAGATACATACCAACATTAGAACAATCGTGACGTATTACTGGTACCCAGGAAAGAAAGGGATTGGGTGGGGTATAAAGAAGACTTCATTATATTTACAACATTCTATATCCTTTTTAAAGATCTGAATTAAAAACAAGAAGTGGGAGGTGAAGAAGTAGTGGAGACAGTGAGTACAATCTACTTTTTCAAAAAGTTCAGAGGCAAAAAATAAGAAGATTTGGTGGTGACTTGAGGAGGTTGCTGAGTTGGGAGCCCCCCCAACGTTTTTATCATGACAAATTTTTTTTTAAAGATTTTGTCTATTTATTTGACAGAGAGAGATCACAAGTAGGCAGAGAGGCAGGCGGGGGAGGGGGGAAGCAGGCTCCCTGCTGAGCAGAGAGCCCGACTCGACTGGATCACAGGATGCTGGGATCATGATCTGAGCCGAAGGCAGAGGCTTTAACCCACTGAGCTACCCAGGTGCCCCTATTACGACAAATTTTTAAACATACAGATAAGTTGAAAGAATTGTACAGTGAACATCCATGTATTCACCACCAATGTTCTACAGAGAGGATTTTGCCATATTTGGTTTATCATGGATCTATCCATCTATCCATCCATCAACCCATCTTATTTTTTGGTTACATTTCAAAGAAAGTTGCAGAGTTTGGTGCACTTCATTGGTGGGGAGCTTTTTGATTAGATGGGAGAGGTTAACACGTCAAGTTGAGGAAAGGAGCCAATGTTGAAAAAGTGTGGTTGAAAGAAAAAAAAAAAAAAAGGGAAATTAATTGCTTCAGCCCTGAAATTGGTGAGAGGGTTTGGCTTTTGAAAAAGATAAGGGACCGCTGATCCTTATAGCTGAAGCAGAAGGTGGAGGGGTGGGGATTTTGAAGGAGGTCTTGCTCAGTGGCCTCCATTTTTCTCCTTAAAAGAGGCAGAAACAGGGGTGCCTGGATGGTTCAGTGGGTTAAAGCCTCTGCCTTCAGCTCAGGTCATGGTCCCGGGGTCCTGGGATCGAGCCCCGCATCGGGCTCTCTGCTTGGCAGGGGGCCTGCTTCCTCCTCTCTCTCCGCCTGCCTCTCTACCTACTTGTGATCTCTGTCTGTCAAATAAATAAATAAAATCTTAAAAAAAAAAAAAGAGATAGAAACATTTGTTGGGAATGAGAACTGGGAGTTGACTTAGGTCTGGCGGAGAGGGACAAAGATTACCGGGTGGATTTACTGAACGGAACGGTAGAGGTAACTGACCAAAGACAAGCTAAGGGAATGACGGAGTCTCTGAGGGGCCCCGTTGAGCTTGAATCTGTAGCAGCATAAGAGTCTAGAGTAGCGTTTTTTCAGCTGTTTGAGAAGGAGGAGCAGAAGGCAGATTGTGGGAATGATCTGGAGTTGATGTTGTAGGACTGGATACAAGAGAATGGAAGAGACTGGTGTGAATATTTCAGATGGGCGCCAACCAGGGCTTGGGACTAAGAGTCAAGGAATAAGACAAGGAGATCGATAGATTTAAATTCTCATGAAGTGGTTTGTTGAGTTGCAAACTTGGAAAGACACTTTGTCCTAACTAGGTTTGTTGCTGCCATTTCGAATGCAGAGACATAGTGCAGAAGACACGGCTAATGAATGAACAGTCTTGTTGCAAGTCCTCTAAAAATCTCTCCTCTAGAATCATTTGGCTTTTTTTTTTTTTTCCATCTTTTGAGGACTCTTTAGAACCACAAAGCTAAGGAAGTGATCATTTTCTTTGGCTAGGGTGAAGTAAGTTGGTGTTTCTATAGTTACTAGAAAAACACAGAAATTAATTTGCTAAAGATTATCCCCTTCATAGATTATGTTAGTTAATAGATGGTTGGTACTGTGTATTCCAGACAGAGCTGGATTACTCAAAAGATGTGTTTAGAACACTGGCAGAAGTAGGAGCGCACAGAAGTGCATACAACATTTTTAAGAGTTTGATGTTGGCCATTTCTAAAACAAGTTCTATAGTGGTCATCACTGAAAAAAAAATCAGAACTTTGTTGCTCTTTCTGATACGTGGCAAAAAAAAAAAAATGTTTTTAATTACATGGAGTGAGGTGGGCACCTTATTATTTTCAGTCTTTAGGACCTCTAAAGGTTTTAATTAGACACTGATGTCAGGCGCCCTTGTGGTTCCATCTGAGCGTTTTTATTCTTTTTGCATTCCTCAAGTTGAATGCTGAGGTGAGGTCATTATTTTGGAGGAGAGTTTGCCAAGAAGAAATGACTGGTGGAGGTTCTGTTTGTCTCTGGTCTGTTCCACTGCTTTCCCAAATGATACCATTATTGGTTGGTTCAGATAGAGACCTTCTCTTAGGGGACATGGGTCCGGTACAAAAAAGCACTCACAAAACCCAGGAAGATTCCTAAGCTTTTCTTGTACTCATGAAGACCTACAATCAACATTTTCTCATTTATACCACTCTCAAATGTTGCTGGAGGAGAGTTGGTGCTCCTTATGGAGCACTTACGCTCCTCTTTACATCAACCTCAGTTTCCCCATTTAGAATACTCTCTTTCTGCCTGACCTGCTTCCAAATTTGATTCATGCCCTATCTTGGTTTTTTAATCCAACTTCTTTGTACCCGGAATGCAGTGAAATGAATGGCAGCCACCCAACCACTTGAGGCTGGCTGTCCTACGCTCTGGAACAAAGAGACTGAGAAAGTAAAGGAACAGTTCCTTTGAAATTCAGACCTCTGCTAGAGAATAGGGAATGTATTCTCCTTTATTGCATTAGATTTTGTTTAAGACTCGGGATGCAGGATGCTCTCTTGATGAGGGACAGACAAGGTTGAAAAGGGGAACGTACTGAGCAATGAGGAACAGCTGAGAGCTACAAAGATAGGGCTGTGCTCGTGTATAAATAGAAATGTTGCTGCTACCCTGATGAATCAGACCAGATGTTTCTCTGATGTCTCTGTTTGGTCCTTTGGTTTAAAAAAAAAGTATAATTTTGCTAAAATTATATGTGGGGCCAGGAATGTGGCACAAATGCTTTAAGCTTAAATAATATGTAAAAGAATAAAATTACTTTACTGAAGAAACCTTTATCAACAAGAAAATAATCCATTTAGAGGACAAAAACAAGCAGGAAGCAAGCAGTCTGTTGATGGGGTTGATGCATTGGGATTCCCATCCTTCCTCTGTTACTCATTGGGTGACCTTGGGCAAGTCATGTCATTTTCCTGGGTCTAAGTGTGTTTCTCTCTCTATCTTTTTGTTTGTTTGTTTGTTTGTTTTTTGTTTTTTGTTTTTTAAAGATTTTTATTTATTTGACACACAGAGAGAGAAATCACAAGCAGGCAGAGAGGCAGGCAGAGAGAGAGAGGAGGAAACAGGCTCCCTGCTCAGCAGAGAGCCCGATGTGGGGCTCGATCCCAGGACCCTGAGATCATGACCTGAGCTGAAGGCAGAGGCTTTAACCCACTGAGCCACCCAGGCGCCCGCCCCTCTATCTTTTTTTTTAATGGATGGGGCAGGAGAGAGTGGGGTTGCATGTCTGGGATCACTGAACTGATTTTTTTTTTTTTTTTTTTTGTAGCCCCAAACATTTATGAACCCAGCCAGGTTTTCTTTTTCAGTTTAATTTCTTGCTTCCTGGCTCTGGTTTCATTGAGGGGTTGATATGTGAAAGACACCGTGGAGGATGAACATGAATAATGCAAGCCCTCTGCCCTCTAGATGCTTATGACCTAACAGCAGATATTAGAGTTACACGGAGGACTGTACCATAATATATCCATGAGTGGTTCCAGCAGACAGACAAGAACAAATGCCATAGGAACTCAGAGGGGGCAGAGATCATCGCCAGTTTGGAGGATAGGAAATGACTTGCTGGAAGAGGACATTGGCATTAACTTAAGGAGTGGGGGAAGGGGAGCTTGAAGGTTGGCAAGTTTTTAGCAGGCAGAGATGGAGGAAAGGACATTCCTGATATCAGAAACAAGGAGAGGCAAGGAGCAAAGAAAGTACTGGATGTATTTGGGGGCATAGTAGGCCATTGGGGTGACTGGACACAGGCAATGGGGCAGGTAGCGATGGTGGCTCTCGAGAAATGTCTAAATTCTTCCCTTATGAACTGGGCATGGTCAGTGTTATAGCGTGCAATCGGGAGTGCTGCATCGTCGTGGCCAACGGGAAAGAGAATATTGGAAGGGAGCTGCTGGCGAATCACACTTTATTTTTTTATTTTTATTTTTTTAAAAGATTTTATTTATTCATTTGACAGATCACAAGCAGGCAGAGAGGCAGGCAGAGAGAGAGGAAGGGAAGCAGGCTCCCCGCAGAGCAGAGAGCCCAACTCGGGCTCGATCCCAGGACCCTGGGATCATGACCTGAGCCAAAGGCAGAGGCTCTAACCCACTGAGCCACCCAGGTGCCCCTGAACCACACTTTAAATGTTGCATTACTGCTTGGGGGATTAGCGGCTTCGGAGTCGTGTCTAGAGAGCCTAAAAGGGACCGGCTATAAGAAAATAGTTAAGAACATTTGTGATGAAGGAATGGGTGTTTTCTGGCAGGTGAAAAGAGGAGAAAACTGGATGCGCCCCTGGTCCTCAGTTTGTGAGAGCCAAGGTTCCAAATCCTTGTCTCTACTTAATACGGGCATCTTTTGAATGTATAGAAAATTCTCATTATGCTATTTCGCTTTTATGAAAGACCTACATTAGTACCTGTTTTCACTGACCTAAGGAAATCTGATAAGGATTTTCACTGTATGAAAAAAGGAGAAAAGCAAAAATAACGTTCAGCATTTGCAGTAAGCCCAGATACAGGCAGTGTGTGCCCTGACCAGAGAGTGGTGCCCCCAAGCTCCTTCCCCTGGAACTACATTCAGCATCTCAGCGTGGAGCCACCATAGCTTTGAACAGTCTGTGAGCTTATCTTGATTTATTTTGTGCATCCTTTAGCAAGATGGGTCCTAAGTATCAGAAAAGCCTGAGAGGTTATTTTTTGGATCTGGGAGTGCTCAAAAAATTTTCCATTTAATCACCAGTAAGTGCTTCTTTGCTTTATGTCATTTCAGTTTATGAAAGCTTTCATAGGTGTACTCTACTTTAGGATAAGAACAGGAAACCTGGATTGGTAATATGTACTCTGAACCCAAGGCCTCTTTCTTTCTTTTGAAAACCTCAACCTTTGTTTTTCAGCCTATTACTTGGGGGAATTTATTAGTTTTTTTCTCCTCCACAGTTCCCCAATTTTAGTTCCCATTTGTCCTGGGGCTTTGATTTGATTCTTGGAATTGAGTTCCAATGACAATAAATATGGAGATGACCTCTGAGAGCTTAGTGTCTGAAACTCTAGAGGGAGGAAAAGGAGGAGGGGGTAGGGCAGGCTGGGAAATGAGACTTTAGCTCTATTGTAGTTCACACACAAAGGCCTGTTTGCAAACTACAATGTAAACTAAGACTTTATCAGCCAAGGATTTATGTTCACATTAAGATCTGGGATTACACCAGGGAGATACCACTGGTATAAATCGTAGTAGGAGTAACTGCTTTCCCGCAATGCAGATTGGCTTGTCACTTGTGTTTGTTTTTTCTCCAATATTTTCTTTAAGTGACAATAATTTGTTTTTTAAGATTATTTATTTGAGAGAGAGAGAGAGAGAGAGTGAGAGAGCACAAGCAGGGGTGAGGAGCCCAGGGAGAGGGAGCAGCAGACGCCCTGCTGAGCAGGGAACCCAATCCAGGGCTCCATCCCAGGACCCAGAGATCATGACCTGAGCTGAAGGCAGACACTTAATGGACTGAGCCACCCAGGCATCCCTTAAGTGATAATAATTTGCAAAAACCATGGAATATTTGCTTTTGGCCCCATTACTTTTAGGACAGCTCTACTCACTCAGGGTGGTGGTGGGGCAGATAAAAACCTTAAGGAATTCAGATCCATCAATATTTAAAAGTTTAGGAGACTAGGGTTTTAATCTGTCTACTATTTGACTGTAGGTAGGTTGCTTGATAGAATTCTATGCTTCAATTTTTTTCATTGGCTCAATGGTGATTTAAAAATTACTAGTTCTGGAGCACCTGGGTGGCTCCATGTGTTAAAGCCTCTGCCTTCAGCTCAGGTCATGATCCCAGGGTCCTGGTATCAAGCCCCGCTTTGGGCTCTCTGCTCAGCAGGGAGCCTGCTTCTTCCTCTCTCTCTGCCTGCCTCTCTGCCTACTTGTGATCTCTGTCAAATAAATAAAAAGTAAAACCTTAAAAAAAAAAAAACTGGTTCTGCTAATCTCAGAGAACTGTTGTTCACGTTGTGAACTATTTTCTCTTTAAGTTATAAACATCAGATAAATTCCAGACATACTATTACGTAAGCAATTAGATAATCACTGCAGCTAGTCTGGGGGCAGGACAGGGAGGTGAAGCAAGGACTGGGGATTTGGAGTCTAGATGAAGAAAGTAGGATTATTGAGAGCTTTTTCTTTAACTCAACAATGGATGATACCACAAGAGAATAAGCTCGAGAAAAAAAAACAACAAAAACCCGTGAATGTTTCATACACCACTCCTAATGCTGCTTTGAGATAATTACTTGGCTAAATAAATTCCTTACATATTGACTAATAAAGAGTGCTCAAATTTGTACACCTGATGCCCATTAGCCACCTGCTCTCTGACTTCTGTTACCACGACTTCAGCGGTAGTTTAGTATAAATAAAAATGTGCTAGCTCTGTTTAGTGCCGGGCCCTATAATCTCCTAGCTTCGATACCTTCCCATTCCACTCCAGCACTGAACAATATGATTTAGACTTGGAAGTCTGACTATGGAGTTAGATAGTAAGAAATCGGGGTTTTAGATACCGGAAATGATCACTTCAATGCATCACCAAACCATGCGTCAACAAGCTCAGTTACAAAAGGTTCTTGAGGAACAAAGTTGAAATAGGCATCATCATTGATACACTGCAGACCTATCTGTACTGGTAGTTGATTTGTCAGGTAACATGGATGTTTCTCAGTTTCCTCAACCATTAAACAAAAGGCAGAATGAACAAAGCACTTCCTGCTTTGAAATACTATTTCTCTAAACAGTTTGGAGAAAATTACAAAATGCATCCTTATAGTTCTTGATAAGCCCAAACAACATATCAGGATACCACAAGACCAGAAAACAAAAGTATCCCCTTGTAGACCAGTCTCTGTGCAAAGTAGGAAGAAATGGGTGGGGGGATGCCCCCCATGTACTGAACCAAAAGCACCATATACTTGTGGAACTCCTCCATTTCAAGCAGCATGTTCAAGAAACATTGTTGGAGACCTACTACGTGCGAGGCACTGTTGAAGTTGTTACTTTTCGGTTTAAAAATTATTACTACTTTGCCAGCAATCTTTTTAACCTGAACTAGTGAATACCGCTTTGGGTGGGCGGAAAAATCAAAGCCAAGGTCAAGGGAGACAGTCTCCAAATAGACCAAAAATAAAACGCTTGTGATATCATTAGAGGAAAAAAAGCCAACATAATTGCACAAAGATCAAAGGCAAAAGAAAGAGAAACATGTTTGGTTAATACTGGGCCTTTGAGCATTTCTTGTGCTAGCGAGGCCCGTCTATCCATCCACACCACACTTCGTAACCATGCTATTCTAAACCGATGACAAGTCCAGCCTCGGCGCGGACAGGGCGCAAAGCGCAGATCCCACAATCCAGATCCCGCTGCCAAGTCTCTCCTCTGGGAAGGAAGGAGGCGTTTCCCTTTGGGCAACTGTAAAATAAAGCAGCCTCTCTAATCTCTTCCTCCAGTAAGAACGAAATGTCGGTCCAAATAAATGAATACATAAATAACTGCATGAAGGGAAAGAGGTGGAAAGAGAGGAAGGGAAGCTCTTTTCCTTTCTTTTCAAATTTCCCGCACCCCTTCTCCTCCCCGCCTCCCCACGCCGTCCCCGCTTTTGCTGCAGCTCGGGAGACCCGTACCGCGCGCGGCTGGGCGGTCGGGTAGAGGGTCTTTAGAAAGTAGGCGGGACTGGCCAGATGAATAATTCGGTGTCCGATTTTTCCTGCCTTTGGTGGCAGTTCCTCCTCCGCTTCGTTACTCGATTGCACACGCGGCCCAAACCTCGGCCCTCGATTGCTCCGGCCTATCACCCTGGGATGCCGACTGCCGCCGCCGCGGCTGCCGGGCTTGTGGGATCGGTGGCGGAGCTGGAGCCGGAGCCCGAGCCGCGGCGGGAGCCGTGGCCTGAGAGTTAGGGGGGCGGGCCGGCTCATTCCTGGGGTGGGGGCCGAGGGCTGGCGGGCGAGAACCCGGGGCCACCGCCCCCCTTCCCTGAGGGAGCGGACACTCCGAGGCTCTGAGGCGACGGCGGCGGCGGCGGCGGCGGCGGCGGCGGGAGCCGGTCAGAGGGGGCGGCCCCTGGCGGCGACGCCCCCAGCCCTGCCCTGCCCGGCCCCACTCCATCCCCCGCTCCAAGCTCCAGCCAGGTCTGGCCGCTAGAGACGCCCGCGGGGGTTGAGGAAGGCGGCTCCGCGGGGGCAGGCGGGTGAGCCGCCCCTCCCGGGTCCTTCCACGTCCCCTCCCGGGAGGGACCCACACCTGAGCCCGGACCCACCCCCGGCCGGGGCCACGCTGGATCCGCCTCCCGGCCTGGGTCCCGCCCGCCGGCTGCAGGTGGGCTGCAGCGCCCGAGCCGCGGGCAGTGGGCTGCGGGGAAAGAGTTGAGCCGCGTTGGTGCCGGCTGCCGCTCCGGTCCTTGCCCCCGCCGCTGCGCTCTCCTCCTCCCCTTCCCGCAGGCAGCGCGCGGACTTGCGCGCCGGCCCCGCCGCCGCCTTGTCCCTCCGGGGCACCATGGAGCTCTCCCCGTCGTCCGGAGGAGCCGCGGAGGCGCTGTCCTGGCCGGAGATGTTCCCAGGACTGGAGTCTGACTCGCCGCTACCTCCGGAGGAGCTGGAAGCAGTTGTCCCAGTCGGTGGGGCCGTGGCTGGTGGCATGTTGGATCGGATCCTTCTGGAGTCCGTGTGCCAGCAACAGAGCTGGGTGCGGGTGTACGGTAAGGACCACAGGCCATCCTAGAGGCTGGTGTTTTTGCTCTGTTTTTGCTGAAATTCATCCCTAGTCTCAAGTCCTATTCTCAGTTCCCATCCTTCCTGGGTCAATTTCCCACATTGCTTTTTGTTCTGGCGTGCGTTTCTGACAAGTTTCTCCAGACCAGCGCTTGAGCCGAGAGATGTCATCCAGTACGGTCTTTGGACCTTTTCAAATACCTGCAGGAAGTTTAAGGTAGAGTTGAGCTATGCAGACTTCATAATTAGGTGATAACTTCGAGGGAACTGTCAACCGATTTCAAGCAGGTCTGATGGAACACACCGTGAAATTCAGCGAACAGAGTTTCAGTTCTTTTTCTTGAGTGAGGCAAGGCTGGAAACCCAAGATACTATGAAATAGCTTAGCAGTGGATAAGATAATAAAATAAAATAGAATAACAAAAAATATTTATTTGGTGGGAACAGACTAATCTATAACCTCTCTCTGAACCTCATTCTCCCAAAGGCAACCACTTAGTCCAAGGGGTGTGGATTGTGTCAGATTGCACTATTGTTTCTGGTTCTCTTTGTAAAGTGACTGGGTTGCGACTCAGCAAGTTAAAAGTGATGAACACACTAAAACTTTCCCTTTCTGCATTCCTAGTAACCACCTCTTTAATTAAAACTGAATGATGAGATTCTATTAGGGTGAGCCTTGTGGCAGCATTAAACCCATGCTGGTTTGGAAAACTCATAGCCCAAGGATTTATAGCCTGGAATTCAGGACTGAGCTGTGGCTTTGCAAAATATTAAAACGTCAAGATGTTTATCACTTAGCTCACGTGAACACAAGACATTAGTGATGTGGCTGAATATAAGAGGGCAGATTTGAAGCGCCTGGGATCAAAGACAAGGTTAAGATGTTGTCCTCCAGTCATGTGCAATCTAAGCCTGTAGTGATTACGTACATTATGCTTTTTTTCTTCATCCTTCAGAAAAGGGTATATTTTTACTCTTCAGGAGTGATCAAGATTTAGAAGTTATCTCTCTAGATAGTTAGTCCATTTCAAGACTTCAAGTCCATCACTATCAGAAAGATCACAGAACAAGGAATCCACAGATTTGAGGTTTTGTCTTGGTTCTGACAATAAAGTGGCTATGTGATTTGGGATCACTTTTTTTTTTAACCTCTGATTCTTCATCTGTAAAACGAATGAATTGGATTAAATAATCTCTTAATGGTTCTTTCAGTTCTAAAAATCCTATAGGTCTTGTAACCAGCTCTTAAGGATTTATATATGTACCACTTTATATTTTGCTTGATGTTTATACATGGTTTTTTATGTTATTCTAAGTACCCGAAAGAATTAAAGCAAAGAAGTAGGAGATGATGCAAGGTCACCCAATTCATTCTCAGCAAATTAAAAACTTTAGTGCCTGATTTTCCATCCACTTGCTGGTGGCACTTATCTGATAGCTTATAGGAAAGGTTGATGAGAACTTGCAAATAAGCTTGAATTAGAGTATATCGTAGTTACATTTTCCCATCGTATCCTCCTTTTTATCCTTACATGCTTCTTCGGCACATTGTTTTTTACATACAGTTAGAGATAGGGCTATGTTACTGCAAGAATATATGATAATTTGGTATTTCATTGTCCAAAACTATTTTGTCTGTGTATTCCAGACCTAGCATAAATTACTGTTTTTGCGTGAAACCCATAAAATATGTGCATGTTTTTGTTGTCCATTTTTAGGGGTAGATTTGTGGGGGGGTGTGTGTATATACACAAAAAAATATGTGGATATTCTTAAGTCTGTATGGGTAAGTATACATACATATATTCTCTACTCATACAGACTGTGCGTTTCAGTGTCAAGTTGCAGACTTTCCAGTGCATTGTAACTTTTTTGCCTTCCCTATCAATAACCAGATGTTGTTTTTATTTACTGTTTAGTTCTACTACTTTCCTTCCTCTAAGGAAGCTCATCCTGGATACTACTTTGTTGTCTTCAGTTTGATGTAAATATTCCAAAGCTATCTGAATGATTCTCGACTTTTCTGTGTCCTTAGCTAGTTTTTAAGTTGCCTATTGCATAATTCTTTGAAAAGCTTTGAAGTAAAAATAATTGAATGTAGAAAATCAGTTTGGAAAACGCTAATTCATTTTGTTTTTTGTTTTTTTTTCTTGTTTACTTGTTTGTTTTGTGTGTTCAAATTCTGATTGTTTTGGAATGTTTAGGTTCTTCTGCACAATTTAAGCCAACTTTTATGAGTGTAGTCTAATGTTTTTAAAAGAAATTCAGAAACTAGGAACTTAGAGTATACAACTGGGAATTGAGAACCGGGGTTTTCATTCTCTCTTTGCCACAAATTAGTTGTCTAACTTTGGCTAAGTAATTTTAACTCTATGGCTCTAGATTTCTACATAAATGGAGAATCTGGACTAATTGGTATCTGTGGTCCATTTTAACTGTGGAGTTGTCTGATTCTGTGGCCTGCCCTATTATTTCACCTATAACTTGGCCTACCAATTCCAGGCTGACTCTTGGGGATAGGCAAGCCCTTAATGAGTTTAAATCATGATTGTCAGGGGCTTCTGGGGAGCACTTTTATCGAAAGGTCAGTGAACTTAGTTGTGAAAGCAGGAATGTTAAGGGCAGATGTATATTTGTTTGGAATGTTTTGACAAGATAGGAAGGTGGGGGAAATGGGGATCTTGCTCAGGTGAAGCTTATTCAGTTTTAAGTACTGGCCTGTAATAGCCGTGGGGATTTAAAAGGGTACAGAGTAAGGAGCTGTATTAAGTGCTCCTGGCTTCTGGCTATGATTCACATCCTCTACCATATACTTATGTTTGAAATCAACTTGCAAACAAACGGCAATACAACCCCTCCCCCCAACCTGAATACCTTAACAGAAACTTTGGGAAATAATATTTTATTAGTTTGCTTCACGAAATTTGAAGACTAGGCCCTGTTTTGAGCTTGTTATTGACTATTTTGTTGATAATACATATATTCAGAGTTCTGTGTATTGCCAGCATTGGAAAACTTTTTCTGGAATTTGTCAGAGCTTTATAATAGGTAGATGTATTTCATTTGTTTCATTACAGTTTTATAATAAGTCGTGCCCATGCCCTGTCAAGACTATAAAATGTTTGATACCAGGAAGTCTGTCTTGTTTGTCTTTGTATTGCTGTCTTGCCACCCCCTTCATTGTCACCGTGTCTAGCAGATTGGTACCTTGCTCATAGTGTCTGTTGAATGTTGAGCCATGTGTCCTTTGACCATCCAGATCTCAACCTGACTGATTGTATGGGTGGCAGAGTAGCTTAAACAAAGGCATGCCACAAACAGCTAAATATGGATGCAGAATCCAAGAGCATCAAATGCAGAACATTTTTCAGATATTTATAGCCTCAAAGCAAAGTCAATTGGCTGAAAAAGCACAGCCGCCTAGCAAAAGGAAACGGGAGCGGCGAAGCCAGCCTCACTGTCTGTGCTTTCTGGTAAACAATGAGAACATTAAAATTAACTACTTTACCATGAATGGATGGCGAGTGCAGGACACTGGGAGAAATTGAAGATACCGGTCTCTGGTGGCGACTGCATTGGAGCTTAGCACCCATCAGCACAACAGGTCTACAAGTGTATGCACAGATGTACCCTCAGATAGCTAGAGGGGAAATACAGTTATCACACTAAAGTGCTCGCCAAGAAATCATATGGTTTTGATTTTAATAGTGTAAGTAGGACTTATCTAAAATATTCACTTAATAAAATAAATAACGTCAGCGTTATTGCTTACCATTAAGCTAGTATATAGCTTATTGTTTATTGACTGATAGGGATCTGCTGGAAATTTTCTAAAGGCTGGTACTATTTCAGTAAGCAGAACAGAGAAAGAATTAATCATACTGCATCATATACCATATAATTCTGGAAATGTGACAATGAGAATTTGGTAAGAATTTCTCATGAACTCGATATGAGTTGATGGGGAACAGTTTTCCTTGTTTGTAGTAAATAGTTTTGCTTATGTTTCATGAATTAGGACAAAGAATAAGATATGTTTCATTGCATTTTTAGAGAATATGCCTTTATATTTACTTAAAACATTGTAACCAGTAACAAGTCCAGAAAGTTGTTTCCTTTTGGTCCAGTATGAATTAGAATCAGTAATTCACTGGCCTTATAAGGAATGTTCTTAACATAATTAATTTTGAATATTCTCAGTGAATCACTCATTCTTATATATCTTAAATATGTACTCCATGCTTGACTTTTTTTGTGTGTTAGTGTGTGGTGAATGAAATTGTTCGACCAAGTTTTGTCTGCTTTAGCTGATTGCTTTAAGAATATCAGTGAATGTGTACCGAGTACATCCCAAAACATGTTCGTGTTACTTAAGTGTTTTAATTTCCTCAAATACTATTAATTGAACTTTTATAATGATTATTAATATTTTAACAATTCTTGGGATTGTAAGCTTGAGTTCAGTACTTAGGATGTGACATTGGCTTTGAATGCTGATATGTTAATTTCCCAATATATTTTATGTATATTAGGTGTAGACAGTTGTTCACTGAAACAAGAGAGAATTATCAAGAAGGCCTAGGAATATACTGTTTATTTTAAATTACATTGATTTCATATAGCTCCCCCCCCCCTTTTTTCCTTTGAGAAAAAATTTGTATATCTCATTTAAATTTTGTGTTCTGTTAGTGTTAGAGATATGGACAATTTCCTTTATCATATCTTAGTATTTTTGTACCCTCTGTCATGTTGGTTTGTTGCTATGCTATTTCATTTTCAAAGAATGAAAATATTTTTGAAGAATAGAACTATACAATTATAATCTCTTTTCCATAATCATTAAGACTAGAGTATTTCAGAATTTAAATTTTTTTTGATTGTAGAAAAATAATATATATACAGTGACATAACCCCCTTAGTGGGGTCTGGAAAAACATCCAGGAATCAATCATATTAATATTCCTATGGTTAAGTAAAAATCCACACTAAGTATGGTTTAAGACTATAAACAGTGTTATGTCAGTGAAGGTCACATTTTATTGCTAAACAAGTTATGAAGAAAGTGTTTTTTTTTTTTTTAAGAAGATTTTATTTATTTATTTGACAGAGATCACAAATAGGCAGAGAGGCAGGCAGAGAGAGAGGAGGAAGCAGGCTCCCTGCTGAGCCGAGAGCCAGCTGCATCCCAGGAACCCTGGGATCATGACCTGAGCCGAAAACAGAGGCTTTAACCCACTGAGCCACCCAGGTGCCCCAAGAAAGTGTTTTCAGACTTTTTCGGATTTAGGAATTATAGGTATGGAATTGAGGATATGTACAAATTTTCTGACATAAATAATGCAAAGTTCTAGAATGCACCTGTTTGAGAATAGTTCACTTAAAAGGAGTGCCTTTATCTTTTCTACATCATATAAAATTCAGTGCATGTACTTTAAAAAATATGATGTACAATTGTGTCTCATTATTTTGAATGAAGTACATTTCTCTGATTTGCTAAGGAAAAAAAAGGAATTCACATGACCAAGCAAGTAGGTTTTACTGAGATTACTAAGGAAGTGGTGGCAAGGCAGTGGTTTCTAATGCTTTCTTTCATTAGAAAGAAGGATGAGGTAAGTTGAACCAGAGGGTTTATGTAATTGTTCTTTGCAGTTGCTCTTTTCAGTAGCACAGAGTGATTTGATCACCTTTTAAAGTAGGTGAGCCACAAAAAAGCATTCAACTAATGCCTGAGTTAATCCAGAAAAAATTCAGTTGTCTGCTCCCTAGTCCCTCCCTATTGTAATAACTTTTAAGTAACAAGAGAGGTGTTTGGTCTTGTTAACCAGGAGGAGGAGTTTGAAGTGTGCTGAAGGCACTACTGAAATTGCTTCACCCTCTCTTGGCAGAGGGATAATTGCCCTCTGATGTTTGTAAAAACATCTTTCTTCCCAAAGGCTATCAAGTGCTTTGCAAGACCTGTAGGTAGAGAACCCTTTACAAATTTAATGTAGCTTATTTTCTATTGAGAAGGCAGCCATCAGGAAGTACCTGATGTGCAAGCGGTAGAGAAGAAGATATGCTGAGGTCCAGGTAGTAAAGTAGTGTATGTCAGTGGGTCTACTGTAAACAAAAGAAATAAAAATTGAATGCTTCAAGGCATGACAAAACTTCATTTGCTGGGCTGTAACATGAAGGTTATCATCTTCCTTATCTCTATAGTAGGTTTGGATGTTAGGAGTCTGAGTTTTGCCTTCCCACCAAGTGTTAGTTACATTCATTAGTTGCCTGAATCTTCTTTGCTCTAAAGAGTCCAGTGTAGATCCTGATTGCATTCTTATGCCTCCATAAATTGTCTTCAGCATTGCTTAAGTTCTGTTCCCATTGTGTCATTTTTAGTGGGCTTTCTAAAAGTACCCCTTACTCAACTCCCAAGTCTAAAAGATTGGTAATACTTGCAGATACTGTTCGGGAGAGCAAAAATTTACAAAGGAAAATATTTGACATAAGGCAAGAAAACAAAATTCAAAAGAATAGTGTAGAAAGTTAAAAACTTTAAAGTTGATAGTCCTAAATATTTTCAAAACAATCCTTTAAGTTACCTCATTAAGGAAACCGGATCAGGAAATTTAGCTTGTTCCCAAAATTGGAGACAAATTCCACAGTTTGTCAGGATTAGAATTCTAACCTCAGATTCCTCAGCCTCCTGTTTTAGCTTCTAGAGCTTACTGCTTTCCCTTAGGGAGATGGCCTTTCAAAGCTGAAGGTCAGGAGAACATGACAGTGAGAAATACCAGATTGTTAGTTTCACAGTCTTTAAGGGAAATGCTGGAAGTACCATTACCTAGGTAACAGAAAACAAAAATGGACAAAACATCCAGGAAGGAGGATGAAAATAATCTCATAGTGTGATTCTTAAGAAATAGAGCAGAGGACAGGTTAGATATTTTTCATCTCTAAATTTTTTATCCATAAATTCTTTATTCTGTAATTGGAAATAATGTTTTAAGGAAACTTGAATATTTCATTTATGATGCTTAAAAACCCGGATAATACCTAATAAGTTTCTGCCCTGTATTTTAATTTCTGACTTCTCTGATTCATATCATTAAAAAATTAATACCTTTTTTCTTATGAATATGGTAGTGCTTAATGTAAACAATTTGAATTATAGGAAAATCCAAAGAAAATTAAAGTGACCTGTAATTACACCTCTTAGAGATAACTATTTTTTTAATATTTTGTTGTATTTTATCCTTGTCTTTTCTGTGCAATAATGTACTTTTTTTTTTTTAAGATTTTATTCATTTATTTGACAGATCAAGAAATCACAAGTAGGCAGAGAGGCAGGCAGAGAGAGAGGGGGAAGCAGGCTCCCCACTGAGCAGAGAGCCCAATGTGGTGCTAAATCCCAGGACCCTTAGATCATGACCTGAGCTGAAGGCAGAGGCTTAACCAACTGAGCTACCCAGGCGCCCCCCAAAATGAACTTTTTTGTATGTATTTGCTGTCATATTGCATATACTTTAAATCCTGCCTTGTTTCTAACTGTATTTTCTTAGGTTTTTAAAAATGTTTAAAACTTTTTCAAATATATTTTTGTTTTTAAATTTAATTAAAAAATATATATATGTGCTGCCGAAGTAAGCACTAATTAAAAATACAGATAAACATTTCCATCATTCAATATTTAAAAGATATAAAAAGATATTCTGTGAGGCCTCTCTCCTCCTGCATATCCCTTACTTACCATCTGGCAGGCAATCATTGTTCACTCCACACAATCAATAAATGTTTGAAATTCTTATGTATCCTCCCATACCTGTTCCCTGCCCAGTGAAACAGATAAGTAGATGGATATGTAAAAACTCGACGGGGGGGGGGGGGGGGGGGGGGGGGGGGGGGGGGGGGGGG